>NC_079381.1:17715000-17797500 GCF_021018895.1 Seriola aureovittata | reverse complement strand
TCGCCTCTTTTGGTGTTCAGAGCGCTTTTGTCACTTGTAATATACCATCAACTTATGTTTTCTCACACCATGATTTGCAATTCATACTGATCATATAACACAGTAAAATGATTGAAAGCAATGTTGATATTCAGTATAGTGCTCAGCCACACCTCTGAACTATTTCTCAAAATCCATCCTCAGATTTCTTGAGCAGAACTTCAGGAGATTATAGTGAGATGCTGCTTTAGTTGCAACATGTCATTCAGAAGCCAGTTTAAGGAAATATATATACAAGTATAAATGAAAAGCTCATTGACAATTCTGATCCAATTTTAATCTTTGATTATAATGTAGAAAAGTTATACTTTTAAGTTGAAGTAAATGTTTGAGGTCATTCTCATGTATGGAATTGCTGCAATCCTGCATGAGGGTTGTGATGAGGAGCTTTTGCTATACTTGGAATATCCCTCTTCAATGAATATTATTTTTGCTCGACTCCTTGAAAGGTTGCCTCTTGGTAGCTATGTCTTTTATATTGTATTTATAAAAAGCTACCATTAAGTGTTTAGTGATTATCCACTAATATTTCACAATGTAGTACAAGACAACACTAAAGGCTCCCTATCATGAAAAAACTCAAACACTAGCACTAACCACACCACAGTGCCTCCTGCTGGTGAGGAGCAGCACAAGACGCATCTAAATCAGAAAAATCCTTAAAATACTTATACATTGTCTATTTAGTGGAATAGACAGTAATCAATAGGCACTTAATCAAATCCTAAATTAGTCTTTATTGGTCAGAGTGAATCAAAACAAAACAACAAAAGCAGTGACTATAAATCAAATGTGTTGAATGTTTATGAAATCCAGAACTGGCTGAACAGCCCTGAAGTTACAAAATGGTGACAATAATTCACATGAACATAAGTGAAAGGTGCACAGTAAACATTTCACAGTAATGTCAGTGAAGGTGCATCATAAATATTTAACAATTTGAACTTTGCTGAGTGAAGACATTAAAAAAAATAGTAAAGTCATAGTGATTATTAGTGAGTCAATTTAAATACATCAATTAAATCAGTGTCTTTCTGAAAAAGAAATGTAAATAAGTTATTTAAATAAAATTAAATAAATAAGTAATAAAAATAAATAATCATTAAAAGTACTTATATCACACCCAGTACTGTTTAGTGTGTATTGCAGGCCTGTGGTGTTTATGTTTGGGGACATTATTCTGTTTGACGTAGCAGGGGTCATAATAATCCCACTCCAAAGCTGAGGCCAACACACCGTTGGACAGACCGTCACTGTCTGCAGACAAAATCCGCAGGGAGACACCTGAAAAGAATTCACGTTGCATGACGTTTAAACAAAATTAACACGGGTACAAATTTAAAACCTGCGAGTCCCTTTGTGTCACTTCATATATAACAAATTAAAGTGAAGCTGACAGCCTAGCACGTGGACACGTTCATATTCATTTGCTTAGAAAAAAGCTGCCTCAAATTATTTACAGTAGATTCACCCAATATTATAATATACTACTCAAATTCTTTAGATATAGAACCTATACAGTATTACATAGGGCATGTAACTGACTTCAATCAGTACTCCCCCCGACTTTTCCATTAAACCAGTAAAACTGCTCCCTGCACGACTTCATTCAGAAAGCAAGATGCTTCAAAATATAATCATACTGTGCTCCCAGTCTACCTGTTTTGGCCAGTTAGATGCAGCAGTAACATTGGTTATTAATGAGAGTCATATTGATTACAGTGCAGCTGAAGGAGACTGAAGCGTACCTGCACTTGCACCAAAGTCGCTGTCGAGTCCAGGACCCACTGCAGATGTGCTCAGGCAAGACATCTCTGAGGGTGGGTTGGTGTACTCACACTCCATATCTACTTTGTCAAACATGTGCACTGCAACACCTGGGTTCACATCTGTCAGCATCTCGTACGGGCTGCTCCGACAAATATAACCCACATGTTCTATCTCCTGCTGTGAGCAAAGGGAAAAAAAGAAAAGGAATAATGAAAGCTTTTACAGTTGTTGCTCTGTGCATTGACTTGTTTGGCATAAACCAGTCAGAACAGGGTGCAGTATAAGCAGTGACATTTATAAAGGCCTATTGAACACAGTGACTGACATGAGCTCTAAAAACTGCAGGAGAGAAGAAGCAAGGAGAGCTTTTGCACCAAAGATGAGATCAACAGAGAGACTGGATTCATTACTAGAAATGTGTGGGTGTCAAATATCTGACATGAATAAACTAAGATGTAAATGATTTAAATCAAAACCAGCCTACTAACCAATCAATATTATGCAACACAAACATGTAACTGACCAAGAAGAGACACTCGATATTATCACTTCAAAACATTATGATATTTTTTCTACATTTTACAACAATAAGTCAAAATATCTCTATTATGCGTTGACAATAAAATATGTGTACAGATCAGAATCAAAAATTTTCAATATTCAAAATATAATGAAATTTGGAGTATCATCTTCACTGTGTAGCACAGCTGGACTACCAACCAGGCGACGTGGGCAACTGTCCCAGGGGCCACAGACAAAGGTATGACAGTAAGTTTGTGGTAACTCGAATAATTGAAACTTTGCGTGCTTATTATGGGACCCTGCAACACTGAAGTAAATATCAACAGACATAAAAAGGGCTTAAAGGTGGGTCCTGCTTGTTGAGGCCCAGAGTCAAAATCTAACACCTTCACTATTTTACCCAATTTTGTGCTCACATGGTGCATATTTAAGAATTTGTATTTAATCATATTACCATGGGAAACCCCTGTACACAATGACCAGAGAGGAAGAGTAGGTTAGGAGGGGGACTGCAGCTCATTTTTGCCCTGGGGGCCCTGGGCAGGTTATTCCGGCCAAGCTGTATAGTTCATTACTGGGATTTGAACCTGTCAATCTCCACTGTGAGAACAACTTCAACCTCTCTTCCTGGTTCGTTTAGGTGTTGATCACTCACCGTGGGAGAGTTTGGTGGAACTAGGTTCACTCTGGTTTCGGCCTCTGAGTCACTGGACTGCGGTAACAGTGGTGCGCTTCTACACCAGCCCGCCTTGCTGACGCTGTGAGTCCGTGAGCCGGAGGGCAGGTCAAGTCTTGGGGTGAAACCAGCTGCAGAGGAAGTGGCCCGGATGGTGCTCGGCGCCCTCAGGGACCCTGAGCCGGTGGCACCATCTGGTCTTAAGAGCCGAATCCTGTGATCCACCCCGACCCTCTCCCTGGATGAAGCCCTGGAAGAAGTGACAGGATGCGGCAGGACAGGCTCCGACACAGACATGTACGCTCTCCTCCCGGCCTGCAGCGAGGGTTCTCTGGTGACTCTTTGCAGGGTGGACTGTAAGAGCATCATCTCTGCGTCCTCTCGTTTCTGTCTGTTGTTGCTCTTTGACAGGATCAGTAACTTGTATCCCAGGAAGAGGCAGTTGAGCAGAAGCAGGATGACCACGCAGGGTATGAGCAGAAGGACGACTAAAGTCAGGTTTGTCACAGGGTAACCTTCTGTCAGATTTGATGGTGTGGTCTGACTTATGTGCGACATTTCATTCCAGAGGATTGAAAAGGTTAATTTTAGAGAATTGCTGACCTCAGCTGAGATCTCACGTTGTCTCTGAAAGCACAGGTGGTTTGATGTGTCAATCAATGTGGACTACTTTTGAGTTTGAAAGGATTTTTTGTATCTAACAACAACATGCCAGCCTGTTTGTCAAATGCATACAGTCTCCAAATGTTTGTTTGTGACTTTATCGCCCCTGTCTTCGTCATTGCGGACTAATACTCTGTGTTATCAAAGCAAAGGTTTGATCTGAGACCACTGGGTAACGCGCACTCAAGCTGGCAGCCACACAAATTACACAGCAGCAGGTGTGTCTCATTATTTGCAGGATGTGTCGCGTTGTCGTAGCAACCAATCACCGCTAGGTGGCAGCAGGTGGTCAGATCAGACTCCTGCATCACTGCATCTAAAAGCTCTGCAGTGAACTGGGAGATTTTCATGCACTGAATTGTGATTTTTATGGACTGCAATGTCTCAGAGTTTGTCGAGGACTTTTGTAGTCCACTTATTGACTTGCAAAATGCATGTTTATCACAAAAGAACAGTGGAGAACAGAAGTGAAATTATAGTTTTTATTTATTTTTCATGCTTCCAAATATGCCTATGTCAGGTAATAATACATCAACAGCTGGCTCATTGCAGAATATATACAAACATTTCAAATAATTCAATAGAACATTTGACAGATGAATCTCTCTTAGAGACAATGTTTTTGCATTTTGTACACAAAGTAGATCTTTGTACACAAGTACATTTTGCTATTGTAATAAATCAATGCAAAAGATCAGTCATATGAAAACCATATAACTATAATAAAGTTTTTGTTTTTTTTACTTCACATTTCTACCATTCAGGTTTAAGTAAGTCTTTACAGACTTGAATAGCACACTGATATCCTGCTATAGGTTTGCAAGTATAACAGTACAGATAACCTTTTCATTCAAGACAAAGGCTATTGAGTCAATAGACGCCCTCAGATACCAAAGACCTTGTTCATCAGTTCTGAACTCACTGCTCATGTGGCATTGGTGCATCGTGCCTAATACCTGCAGAAAGTCTCCTCACAAAGTCCTGTCTGAACTACAACTCACGTCAGCGCTGCTTGCCATTTCCAAACACAAGAAGAGGTTGTGATTGGTTGTGATAGTTAGCACCTTGGGCAAGGCTGTGTTTGTGAATTGATAACAACATACACACATGGTGGAGCTGTGCCAATCCTGTGGTTTAAAGAAAGCAGGCTAACACTGGGCCAGGCTGTGCTTGATGATCTCGCGGGACTGCGGTGGGATCCTGTCGGGGAAGAGCACCTGGAACTCCACCACCAAGTCGCCTCTCTGGGACGGGCTCTTGGGCAGGGGCAGACCTTCGCCCCTCAGCCTCCGGACAGCACCAGGTTTGATAACGTCACTGCATGGTAGAGGCATCATCCGGTTGTCGAGTGTGGGGACGTTGACAGTGCAGCCACAGAGAGCCTGGAGACAAAAAAATGAATAAAAAGTTAGTCCTGTAGACCTGTTATATTTAGAACAAGTTTCATAATGGACTGGAATGAAGAACACTCAACAAAAAAATAAATTAAATGCCTGATTTATAAAAGTGTCGTGTTGCATAACAGATAAATATGGAGTCTCTGTCTTTCTAAAAGCATAAGGATTTTCACTTATGCAACAAACTGGTGTTACAGATGTTATAATCGCTGCTCTATTTACTGGCTGTGTGTGGGAGTTAAGTGCTTTAGTGACTGGAGGGAGCCATAGGAAGATGGAGGAGCTCTTTGAAATGCCAGTCTCTGTGACTGCTACCCTGCTAATCTGTGTGTGGGTTGGTAGAAGTGAGAGCCAGAGATTGAGCGAGCCAAAAAAAAAAAAAAAAAGCCGCCTCCCTGCCTGCCTCGTACAGGCAGAGGAGTCTGCGGCTAACATAGTAGAGAGGGAGAGTGAAGTGCGATTCGTGGGGGCAGTCGGTGCTGAGGCTAAATTTAGCTCCTGCTCTCTCTCTCTCTACAGGGGCTGATGAGGTAACGGAGGCGTTGGCAGGCTACTGCTGCTGTTCTGTTAGCGGGGGTCTGTCAGCCCATTGTAAGCTGGGGGCTCAGATGCCCATAAGAGAACACTGTGTTCTGTCTTCAGACTACAATCAAATATTACCCTCCCTTCTTTTGGCAGAGACCAGACCTTCTGCCTTACGTTTTATTGATGCCTTTCAGTAATTGATTTCTTTTGGTATTTCAGAAAACGCATTATTCAACAGTTATATAAAGACAAGAAGTGGTTGACGGAGTTTAGCCTTTCTTTGAGTAGGTGTAAGTGGTTGGAAGAATTACCTAGTATATCTACGTATACACCAGTCATATGTTTCATAATATATCATTCATTTAGTCAGGAGTGATGGTCTCTGTGGGAGTCAAACTCTTAAGCCTGATAAACCCGATGTAAATGCAGAAAACTCACCTCTTTGAGGGTGATCTTGGCCGTGTAGACGATGTTGGAGCCCTCTCTCTTGTACTGAGAGTGCTCCTCATCCCTGAGAATGAAGGTGATGTCTGCAGGGGTGTTGTTGGGTGTCTCATCCCCCTCCCTGGGGAAGGTGATCTTGGTCCCCGCTTTCCAGCCTTTCTTCACCACCACATTTAGCACCTTGTCTTCAGATCGCAGGCTGCGGCCGTCGGGGTTGAGCCGGCTGCGGGTGATCTTCACGTGCTTGGTGCAGCCGTGCATCACATCATCAAGGGTCACCAGCAGATCGTGCACCACTGCATCGCCCTGCAGGCGTCGCTGGCCTCTTCGCAGCCCACCCTCATTGCCGGCAAACCCGCCCACGTGGCTGAAGGTGAACCGTCTGAAAGGGTTGAAGAGGTCATCTTCACCGTCATTTTCACTGCCAAAGAAGATGTCGAAGTGGTCGGAACCATGGAAGAAGGAGGAGAAGGTGGCATGGGGGTCGTTGGGGAAATTATTGCGGAAAACGTTGCCTTGGCCTGCCAGTGACATTCCATTTTTTAGGCCTAAAAACACAGAGAGAACACAAAAAGTTAAATTAAATTTCTGCACATTTGATGCTTTCATGCAAATTCTACCTTTACTAAACATCAGCTCTTTAGGAATATTCAGGAAAACTCTTCCACTGCTCCCTGAATAATTTATCAGCCCCACAGCTGTCTATGCTGCACATGTTTGGCTGGTTTAATAGGGGTGGTGGTGTTTTAATCACGATCCTCCTTCTGCACATCAGTATTTAGCATTGATGAAGACATGAACAGTTAATGCAGCAGCTTATGCCACGCCAATTAACCAGATGACAGTTACTCTTTAAGCTATTTAAGTCATGTAAATGAAGTCCCAACAGTGTCAAGTCTCCCTCACTCTCACCTTCTTCTCCAAACTGGTCATATATGCTTCTCTTCTTGGGGTCAGTCAGGATCTCGTAGGCCTCAGCGATCTCTTTGAACTTGTCCTCTGCATCAGCATCGCTGTTCTTGTCTGGGTGGAACTTGAGAGCCATCTTCCTGTAGGCCTTCTTGATCTCATCTTCATTGGATTCAGGGGCCACACCCAGGATTTTGTAGAAGTCCTTGCCTGTGGGTTTGATGGACAGGCAGGGTGTGTCCTGCTCAGACTTGCTGCTTTCCTGTAGAAGCAAAAACAGCCATGCAATCATTGAACCATTCATAAAACCCGGGTCAAACAATTCACTTTTTTTGTCTTTAAAGTCTTGAAATCTTTTTTGGCAATGATGTATGGTCTTCTCAAGGGTTAGATGCTTTGAAGGACTGAACAACTAATAGGCATGTAAATTAAAATATTCACCCCCTGGAATACAGCACAGAATGGCTGAGCAACCCCCACAGTAACTGATGTACAGCATCTATATAAATATGCAGCAGAATCAGCCCCGCAGCAAAAACACCAGTTTATCTCTCTGTGCTGCTATGCAATTGCACATCCCTGAATTTTACAGGCTGATGCACAACACAACGTGACAGAAGGGGGGAAGTCGTGTGAGGGGCAAAAGACTTCCCCCCTCAACGACCGAGATTCTCTGCAGCGATTGGCTGAGCGGGAATCAGCGACTCTTGCATTTGAATGAAACCACGGCAACAGACACAAGATAGTGAGGATAAGTTATAGAGAAAGGTGCCGGTGGATCAGCGAATTAACTTATATAACGCGCTTTGTATGAAACGTAAGCATTCTAGCTGTGTATTTAACTTGATGCAATTTAAGTCATTAATCATTTAAGAGGCTTTAACAGAGAAGCAAAAAATGAAAAGCTTGAAAAAGAAACTTTATGAGAAATGTACTTACCGCTGATGATGATGAGCCCGAGCTGTCGCCTCTGTGCATAACTCGCACTTTGCACTTGACATTGACATTTTTGTGCTTCATACCGAACTGTGTCCAGATGAGAACCATGATGCTCAGTTAGAAAGTTTTCTTTGTATTGTATTTGTGGGGCTACGTGTCGCTGTCCGGTCGCGCTGGTGCTGAAATCTCTCTGCTTCGTCCTGTCTGCTGCTGCTGCTGCTGCTGCTCTTCTCCTCTGCTCTCCTCGGCTCTCTGATAAATACCGCCGCGGCAGCTCCTTTACTATACACGCACCCACCCACGCAGCGTGACCGAGCTTTCCCCGGATCCGCCCATTTCTTCACGCGCGGCAGGGGATGCCGGTGTCCTCAGATTGCTCGGTGCAAGGCCATTGGTGCTCCTGCGATGATCACGCGGATGTTGCAGCCTCCTTCTCCATCTCGAGACTTGCTTCCGGAGTTCTTGAAGGCAGAGCCGAGCAGACAGTCACGACTCAGTACAGAGAGTACTTTTTTTTATTCAGACAGAACAGAACAGAACAGAACAACCAGACATACAAATATAAAAAAAAACACCCTGCTGCTGCCCAGACAATCTCTAGACAGTCTCCCGCTCACTGATGGAGTCCCTGTCCTCAAGTGACTTCTTATGTAGGCTACATATTGTACATTTGAATATCACTTTCAAACATTTAACCTTTAACTTTGCTGTAGGTGAGAGAATGCATCAAAGTGAACAACCTGTTTCTTATTATAGCTATTTTAAGTAGCCTATAATTCTGCAGTGATACCTGAAGTTAAGCATGTGTACAGATTAGATTATGTGATCAGTAAGTATTTACATAGGGCTGACACAGTAACATGAACACCTATGCAGTCTAATGCATTTTAATGAAAAAGCAGTGGCAGAAGAAGACATCCAATAGATTCATGTAAAATACTCAATTGCAAGTAAAAGTAATGCATTCAAAATCCTACTAAAGTAAAAAGGCCTTTTTGACTGATGCATTCCTACACATCACATTGTTAGATTGTAAATATTGATGCATCAGCAGCCTTTTATTCTTATAGCTTGTCTAGGTGGAGCAGTTAGGTAGTTTAGTCCAGGGGTTCCCAACGCGGGGATTGAGCCCTCCAAAGAGTCACAAGAGGGGCCATGAGATGATTTTTTTATTTTTTACTTTGAATACTTATATTTAATCTATTAGTTCATTCTTGGGCAATTAACAGATGTGATATGTGATATCCCCTCTAATAAGACTAAAACAGATAAGGCTGAAGGCAAAGCTTATTATGCCCTTCTACATTCAAATATTACATTCCCCATATTCAAAGTAAATAAACCAATAAATAACTGGAAAGTTCCCGAAACAAACAAAGAAACAAACAAAAGATAATACAATTTTAAATAACAATGTAATGTCCAAAGGAAAACACATTTTAGACCATATTCTTGTACTTATTGAGTGAATTATATTTGAACACTTTCTTAGTAGCAAAGAACAAAAAACACAGCAACATAGCACACATTTGTTTTCATTCTCTAGCGTGGATGATGATGAAACTATCTGAGAAGTTTAGAGGACACATCACTCTTTGTTTGAACATCTAACAACTATTATCTGAAACAGCACCACTTGTTAAGTCTTTAACAGTGTTGTATTTTATAAGGTAAAAATCTTAATCTGAAAAGTAACCAGTAACTCTATAAACCTGGCAGAGTAGAAGTTTTAAGCTGTATATAATGAAAATACTCAACAATTTTTGTAGCTGTTCTCTGCTGTTGTGGATTGCATTATATCACATCCCCAAGCCCCCATAAATACAGAAGAGTTAGATGTTACGGAGAAAGAACCTAGAAATTTACCGCCACAAATTACAGCCTTAAAAGTTTCCATTGAGTACCACTTTAAATGTGTCCAGTTTTATTTCCTGTTGCTGAAATAAACTTGGACCCAAACGGTTGTGTTAATGGAGCTCCACTGAAAAGGTCAGTACGCTTTACAGAGGCAGTATTTAGTGAATGGTTCTTGCATCATTTGGACTGTGCAGGTGTTCATGTAATTGCATCCACCCCCGTAGTTCTGCATAGCAATAAAGTGCAGTACAGACCATTAATGCAAAACAATGCAAATGAGACACTTAATACCCTACAGCAAACAGCTGTAGAAGTTGTGTAACTGAAGGTGTTAAAAACTGAATGTGTTAAAAACCTTGTGTTGTCTGGTAAGAGTTCAAATATAGACAGGTGACAACTGACAGGAAAAACCAACATAAATTGTCTTAGTAAGGTGTTCGGCCAAAATGCAGCTGCAACTCCCAAAAGTACCTTTCAACCCCAGCTGCCACCCCAGTTTTGGACAGTCAAATTTAAAAATCTATAACTAAAAAGTTGTGGAGTGTCAGACGTTTACAAGAGTGAAACTCCGATGTCCGAGTGCAAGCGAATGCAGCATGAGATGACCGTCTTACGCTCGGCTACACCATTGTCTTCCAGACCCCCCTAAAGTGAAATCTCATTGGATATTTACAGGGCTGCCTCCACTCAGTAGCCAGCAAGCTAACAAACAACAGCAGACAAGCTAACACAGCCACAGAGAGAGAGGGGAGAAATGAGGAAAGAACAGCGCATCCTGCTTTGGACTTCTCACGACGATATTCATAACCTGGAATACTTTTATGACTCTAAACGTTACCACATTTAATTATGATGGTTATGATGCAAATTAAAGTTAAAGTATCTGCTATAGTGAAACAATGGTGCACAATCCAGAGAGATAATGTTCAGTTTCTCTGTCTCATACAGTCTATCCTCTGTCCACTGTTTCTTAGCACTGACATTATGGTTTCAGTACAGCACAGTATAAGTTTGTAGTATTTGGTTTTCCTCATTATAAAAATGCAAATTTATGATCCACACAAAAGGTTTTTGGATGTAAGTGTTTTCATGTAACATCAGACAACCCTCAATTCAACAAAAATATCCATCCCCTTTTCTTATCCTAATTCTCCCATAATAATTTCTGTGCAGTCCCTAACCAGTACAACTCCTTGTGAAGATAAAATAAGTAATCAGATAAAATCTCTTTGTGATGGCTCATTTAATATTTAAATATCTCACAGAACCACATACTCTTGTTGACTTAAAAGTAATCACAGGAAGGCCACTCGATGAAATTCAGCAAGTCATCTGCTTGAATGCCACTTTCACCCCCATTGACAAATAGTCATTATTTCTATTTAGAGATCATACTACACATACTGCAGGATTACGGCAGAGATCCGACTGTGCAGCCAGTAGTGCAGCCAATGGATAATGGATATGGAAATCAGTGTCACAGGGAGCGTACATACATGGCAATGCTTCCTCTGCTGTGATGCTTCATACATCCAATGGAGGATGGAATTTCCTGGGGATTCTCCTTTCGTCGTACAGGAAGCAGCAGACAAATTTGGTTTGCACATGATGAGCCAGGAGCGTCACGCACCAGATAGCAGCTCTACCTTACTATTCACAGATTGAACAGGATAGAGTGAATCAGAACAGCCTCTTTCACAACGCTCATTCGTCCTGCCCACGGGAACAGTCTGACTGTGTGCTTGGCCTGTTTATCACACATTCACACCCTCTCTCATAGAAACACATACAACAGTGCCTGTCAGTCTCAGATATAATAATGCTAATTAAAGCACCAAGCTGCACTGGCACGGTTATTGTTAGGCAGTGAGAAAGTGGACAGCTCACATGCAGCCGGTTGTTCTTATGGTGTTTACTGTTATTACATGTTCAGTAGTGTCTGCAATGAACAGCCACTATCTTTTGGTGACCAGGGCCTCCTCAGAAATGTTTAACTGCTTTATTATTAATATTACAATTTGTGCCTTTATAGGTAGAGTATTGTGGTATATGGTATAGAGAACTGAGTCAAAGGCTGAGAATTAGCTTGGTTTGCAGATTTGGTGTATGGTTTTGTTCTTTGAGTGACAGGTTTCAAAATTTATGTGATATATTAAGATTTTGTGTGTAAGTAGTTTTAAAAAAAACTGTAAATTGGTTTCATCACATCATTAACAAAGTTATTGTACTTTGTGTGTACACAAAGTATGAACACGTTTGTGTGTTGTGTGTAAACTATGACTGTGCTCCACCTCCATAGGGGGCAGCATTTCACATCTTCGACCCCGTCTAGTAAATCACATTGTTGTTTTAGATTTTAGACAATTAGTTTAGATCATACAAGTTATTTATATTCAAACATGTTAGGTCTATTGTGTATATGTATAATGAATAGTAAGGATAGATATTAATAGGCTAAAATAAATACAGTATAAATATTGACATGAATATGCTAAATATATACAGAATGTGAACACTAGTAACAGTAGGAATATTATGAAATGTAAATGCAAGAAAATGAGCAGTAAACAACTAGAGGTATGATAAAAAATTCAATGTACAAACTCAAGTAAGGCATAACCCTGTTATATGCAACAGTATCAATGATTCCTGGACATTTAAAGTCGTCTCATCAACGCTATGCAGAAGACAGAGACGTTAGGGAAGGGTTGGGAGCTCAGACTGCTGCTAACCTTTGTTTTGATTGTTTCTCTGGTCAGGTTTTTACCGGCAGCCGAATTATCCATAGAATTGTCCTTTCTCAAACCGGTAAACGAATAATGTAGTTTCACTTTAAAAATCAGAGATTAACCGACAATCTTCAGCAGACACAGGACATGACGTCTCCAGTGGCCGAGAGCTGACCTGTCTAACATCTACTCAGCTTTTTTCTCTGATAACTTAAGATCCAGATGTCTGATGACTTAAATCCTTCATCTGGTTAAAATGTCCAGTTGAAAACCACCAAGGTGTATAAAGTGTATGTGACTTAAACCTAGATAAAAGTAAATTTTGAGCTCCTGGCAGGCATTAAAATCTTTTAATTCATTAAGTTTGAGAATTGCTGGAACATTTGAGAAATTGTACCCAACTCAAAAAATATATGACATAGCTCAAGACATTTTTAGACATTTTAATGTACACAATTTACATATTATAACTTCAATTTGTGCACAGAGCTGTATTCGGCACTAAGTCACAATCTACAATAAAGACATTTCAAACCCAGTCCCAAAGAATGAAAAGCTTATTTTAGGGCCAATGGAAAAGCTTGTTCCCAGCAACTTTGCTTGGAAGCCTGTCACACCAACACTAATACTAGTGTCTAAGGACAGACCGACTGTCGCCTTTATAGGACCAGCAGTGACTGAAGCACTGACCAATTCTGCTTTTGCATAGGCTGCGGCACCGAGACCCAACAGAGGCTCCAGCTCCAATGCAGGCATTGGGCCCCTTGACCTCAGCATCAAAAACACTCAGTTCAGCTCGAGCATGGCCCAGTCCTGCAGCAGCGTGAAATCCTACACTGGGAATACGCTTTCCAGGTTTGTCCTCAAATCCCTCTCTATATTTCTTGCCATGTGCATAGTCGCCAACAACAAAGGCTTTTTTAGGCCGGTCATAGGTGTCGATCACGTCCGCTAGTCCGAGTAGACGAACAGAAGCTTCCACACCTCCTTTCACATTAATATGTCCTGCAAGCAAAGAAATTTCATCTCAAAGATGACTAAAGATGATGTTACCTGTAGAAAGATATTTTTGGTGTGGAGATTGCAAGAATACTACAGTAATATTTTAGAAAAAAATATGTACTATTATGAGAATTATGTAAAATCATATTTCAAAAGTAATACTTTGATAAAAAAAAATATTGTTATATTCAATAATATAATTATGACAAAATATAAAGCATTGGGCTTTAATCGTTTTTCACAGCCATTAACTTCTGTCTCGGGGAAGTCCTTGCTCTGCTCTAGCTGTACCCTGCTATGTCACTAAGAAATCATCTTCAGTTCAATATGACTGACAGTAAAACAAATGGAACCAAATGGAACCAACAGCACAGGAGTAAAAATAGTATTTGACTGAAAATAAGAAAAACATAAAACAAAACAGTTAAAAGATATTTTACTTCATATACTTTAATAATACACTTTGTCACTTTATGAACACTTTATCACTTGTCTATTATGCTTCATGATCACATCGTCTTGTGTGTCATCTTCTGTTTTTTTTCACCAATAAGAAAAGAAATGAATTACTTACCTGTAGCTTTCACGTCTGAAAAAAATAAAATACAATTTTTCTTATTAAGATAAATTAATTTTTTACATTTCATTACATTCATAAAAGTGAAATGAAACTTGTCAAATGGACAATTATTCCATTATGGAATTGACAGATGTGACATTTTGTAGTGCATATTGTCCATGTGAACATAAACTACATACCTTTCTTTACCTTCTCCCACTTGATCTTTTGACATTTACCCTGAAAGAAAAAGAAAATTTGAAATAAACTGTTAGTTTCCCTGTGGGACCTGCCTCAAGTGGAATGAAAATAACTGTGATAATGGAAATGCACTGTATACATTTATAGCAAATACATTTTACATTATATAAACAGCATAAATGTGATACTAAAATTATGAAAACCTCCACAATCCTGTGTGTCAGATTTTCAACATTAAAACAATGACTACAAAGGGCATCAAGTAGCTCAGTTGATTGAGCATCCGCCCCTCGCTGCAGTTGGCCCCGGTTCAAGTCCTGCATCGGAAAAGCCCTTTGCTGCATGTCGTTCCCCCTCTCTCTGTCTCCCCATTTCCTGTCTCTCGCTACTGCACTGCCAATAAAGGCATAAAAGGCACCAAAAAATATATTAAAAAAAAAAATGAATATGAGATACAGTAATGTTTCATTTAACTCTATTTAGAAATGAGACTTGACTATAGCTCAGTGATTGTTTCAGGTTGGAGCTGTAGGCTGAATACTGAGCTTCAAAAAAAGTGCAGTTTGGTCAATAGTGTAAAATGCCATCATACTATAAAGTAAACTTACTTACCATAATGATATTGTGTGCCGGGTGAAAGATGTTATACCAGCTGAACTGCTGTACTAACTGCTCCCATTCGGGGGGGAAAAATATACCAACTACAAAAGGTTCCTTCCACCCATTGTGTGTGCGTGTGTATGTGTGTGTGTGTGTGTGTGTGTGTGTGTGTGTGTGTGTGTGTGTGTGTGTGTGTGTGTGTGTGTGTACTTACAGGGACGTAAGACACTGCCTGTGACTGAGAAAGAAACTGAAAGTATGAAACAAGCTTCAACAACAGAACAACAGTTTCAGAACAAAGGTTCAATCATAAAGACAAAGAAGGATAAAAAGTGAGTGAAGATAAAACACAAATGCAATACAGTTTAACAGCAACACAAACTGCTGCCTCCAACAAAAAACTGATAAAAAAAACAAACAAATGAATAATTATTTCATTAATTTAAAAGAAGATAAATATTTGAACTGATTACAGAACACCTAACAACACCTAACCTGCTGATGTTTAAATTTAATATCAGCACTATATGTAAACACTACATGTTTATGCTAGGAGAAGAGGTGCCAGACATCAGGCGGGAACCGCACCCGTTCGTGTTTATAACCGTCAGTTTTCCCTGGATGGATGTGGGGACATTCTATTTCTGAAAAACGGATCTCCATCCTGTGGAAAAGAAAGTAAAAAGGCTGTTAGGCCAACAGAGGAACACTGACTCAAATTAGATTAATTTCCCTTAAGGAATAGCATCGTAGGATAAACAACATGGACATATACTGTATATGCACAGTGGCAAGAAGAAGTAAGTTACTTTTTCTTGCCACTGTGCATATATTTATGTAATAATTTAGATAATTGTAGCTCCCTTTTTCTTTTGCTTGTTTTGTTTTTTGTTGATTATTTTATTCAAAAGAGATTTTAACGCTTTATGAAAAAAGAAAAAAGAAAATTACGTTAACCTACACAGTACAGGGCACAGATATAAATCTAAACAGTTCAGCCTGGCAGTTGTTGAGGCAGGCATGGAAGTCATTTTATAGCCTCTCATTCAGTCTGCAGACAGCTGTCCTTGCTTCTTTTCCCTCTACCTCCACAGCCTCCTGCTGCATTAGCAGTTAGTACATATCAAAACATATCAAAATATTGCACAAATTAAAAATTTGACCTGATGATGGCACTAGATAAGCCAGATGATTACCAATGATATTATATTTCATCTTGAGGGAAACTTGATTGTCTGTACAAAATATCAATTATTGTCAATGCTTGTTGAGAAATTTCACTCAAAACCACAAATTTCAATATCATGAGGGGCGTCGAGTAGCTCAGTTGGATGAGCATCCGCCCCATGTGTAGAGGCTACAGTCCTCGCTGCATCGGACAGCCCTTAGCTGCATGTCATTCCCCCTCTCTCTGTCTCCCCATTTCCTGTCTCTCTCTACTGCACTGTCAATAAAGGCACAAAAAAGCCAGAAAAAAAAAAAAAAAGTCAATATCATGGTGGCGCTAGAGGAAAAGTCATGGAATTAGCAAAGTCATTAAGATTCATTCCCTGGGGAATATAAATGTCTCTACCAAATTTAATGAGAATCCAGCACAAAGATGTTGACTTATTTCAGTCTGGATCAAAGTGTTGGACCGACTGACTGACATTATAAAAATGAAGGGTGGGAGGGTAGGTCACCATCAGAGTTCTTCCTGCTCTCCCACACAGGCGAAAAAACAAACTGTACAACAGCACACTATGACCCCTTCAGATTCTGATTCAGATTTAGTCTTTCCTGTTATTATTCTTTGTCTTACCTCTGTCAAGCTGTAATTAACTGTAACTAACAAAACTAAAAGATTGTTAATTTTTTTTAACATTATTAATGATGGACATGGGAAACAATGACATCCTTGGAACATTTAAGTAACACTGAATCTAAAAATATGTTTATCATTTATTTGTGTTCAGATTGAGGGAGTTATGACTCTACTTTTTAAAGTACTGGCATATTTACGGTATTGGTATATTTATAGTACTTGACATGTTTCCCATAAATGTGACCATTCTGACTCTACAGATCATGCTAAAGTAACATGATTTTGTGGCTCATTCATGTTTCAGCAGAAATAAAATAATGTTCTCATCTATATTGCTCTAAAGTCATTGAAAAAAGAAAAGCACACAACATAACATGAAACCAAACATCCATTTATGAAAAAATATGAAACTCACCATCTTTAACTCTGATCTCAAACTCCTTGTATGAATCTACAAATGGGAATCTGGACAAACCACACATGTACCATCATCAGTCAGATTTGGTCAGCTGCGTGATGCTCACAAGAAGATTTTTACAAATAAAATCTGTGGCTTTTTAGCCAAGTTAGCGCATTGACTCTTGGGATGACTGTGGCGCAGTTGGTTGGTTGGATGGATGGTGTGGATGGTTTGATCTAATGCCACCATTAGTTTCACATTTTTGTCTTGGAGTGAAATGTCTCGAGATTTTGGATGGAAAACTGGTTGATCTTTGTTTGCATCAATGGCACCATCTTCAGGTCAAAAATACATTTTGTTCAGTACTTTATATGACGACCAAACTGTAAAACTAAAGATACTGTATTCACTTCAGCCTCAATGTTACTTTGTGTTCAGTGCTAATTAGCAAATTTTAGCTTTCTAACATTAAGATGCTTAACATTACGCCCGTATCTGCTAAACATATGTATGTTGCATTGTTGCCATGCTAGCATTAGCATTTAGCTCAACGCACAACTGTGAGTAAGTGCAGCCAAACAGGGCGTCTAGCACGGCTGTAGACCCTTACGCTTGTTTACATTTTATTTATTGAGTTAACTGTTCAGTTATAGCTTTCTCCACACATTTATTCATTTATTTCTTAATGTTAGCCCTGAACTACTTATCAGTGTTTATATTTAATTCTACATGATGATAATTTACTCTGTAGCATAAAATGAAAACAACTCTACTGCCAATTAATTCAACGTAGAGTATCATTTCACTCAATTATTATTTAATTATCCAAGTAAATATCCACTGAATGTTGTCTGAGTGATGGACAGAAAGGGGCAGGCTAACTTTACATAACTTAACTAACATAACTTCATTGTCCTCATTGGTAGGTGATCAGTGATCGCACATATAGACAACAGCCCCACTTCTCTTGTTCTTGTCCCCTTGCTGCTCTTGTTATCTTCCCTCTGTTTCACCTGAACCACGGTTCTCAAATACTTTGGCCTACATTGTGATATGAGACTTTCTATTATTAACTGACAGACACAGGAATAGACAATAAACAGTCGGTACAGAGGCACAAGCACACGCTTTATTCTCTGCATTTATGCAAGCGTCGGTGACTGTGTGGTGAGGTTTCATCCCTCGCAGGCTCAGCCCTGTCTCACTCCCCCCTGTTATGTATCACGGGAGCAGTAGGTGTTGCCTGCAGGGGACTTGGGAAGGTGAATCACACTGATATGAGCACACAGCACTGGCACATGGGAAGTGACACCAACCTCATCTCACATCATCCCACTTGTAACACTTATCCATGTCCTTCAAAGGTCGCTGGATGAATCAACATTGTGTAAAAGGCTACAGAAAAATCCACTGGCTAAGGTCACTTGTACCTAAAGGCTACAGCAGATTAGAGAAAAAACAACACTGAGGAAAGTTTGCCTTTAGAATATGAAATAGAAAACTATTTGATTTGATTAGATTTTGGGTTTAAAGTGAAGGGCAGAAAAAAAAACACATGAGACATTCAAGGCAAAAAAATCAGTCATAACAAGTCATATTTTATCACCAGGCAAGAAAATGAGATGTTCTCATTTTCAACTTGTTCCCATTCCCTCGTCTGGCACCTTCCCCCCCGATGTACTGCAGCTCCCACACATGTCTGGGAGTGTGACTGTCTCTTCTGTGTCTGGCTAGACTAAAGCCATGTGTCTTGGTGGACCAGATACACAGAGAGGCAGATGGCAATAAAGACACAAATAAAGATATACTCATAAATGTAAATAGAAACACAGACCCAGACAGAGTTCTGTGTGTTTTATCAGCTGGCATCTCGGTACAGCTTCTTTTCACAGAGCTCACAGTCTCCTTGCTTGATGGAAAAGGAGAGAGGCTGTTCCCAAAAGAGGAGCTGAAGACAGATAGCACCAGAACAGAGAATGAGAGGAAAGGTAGATAAGCACAATTTTTTTTTTTTATAAAAACATGTTAAAAATGTGGGAGAGGAACAGCAAGAAACCAAAAGAGATGTAAAGAGAAACAATAAGAGAGAGGAGTGGGACAGATTGGAATACAGAAGGCAGAGATGGATTATGCCTGGCAGAGAAGAGGGTGTTTTTGCTGGGGGAGCACTTTATGAAATCTCCCCTACAGCTCACTGTCTGCACTGATGAAATGCTCTGCTGCATTTTAAACCATCCCCGTGCGAACCACTGAAATTGTGCTGTTGAGAAAGGAACGACAGTTTAGAGATTCTTCCCCTCAATCTTTTGCTTTGTAGCTACTGTAAACCAATTACCCCACCAGACTGGCTTTGCCTGCACAGTGAAACATTTACCAAAATATATGATGTTGCTAAAAAAACGCCATTCCTTTAACTGCTCAGTGCTTTCCATCAGTAGATGCACAGCGGTCCTATCTTTCCTTAGAAAGTGCTGCCCTCTGCTGTGTAGAAAAAATATCTGCTATTTAGAAAACATTTCGCACAAAAATGCCAGCCATTTTATAAAACAGATATTGTTATGCAAAAAGGAAATACCAAAACTGTATATCACCATATTATTTCAACAATCAAACTTCTCTAGTGATAAAGGAGCATCTCCTCCAATCACACGGCTTCACCGCAGCCCCTCTCCCCTACCAACTGGACACTTGGCCCTCCATGCTCCCTCAGCGGGGCCTCTTCTTGGCTGCTGCTCTGCTGACTGTGCTGAGCTTGCTCTGAAGCCTTCAATTGTCTCTGGTAGCGCCGATTTTCCTCTGGGTAGGAGACCACAGACAGAGGCAGTCTGCAGATGGCCGGGATCTCAGAGGAAATGAGGAGGAAGATGAGAGTCGACAGGCAGAAAGGCCACGTGCAGGCTGGTAATGCAAGCTGAAAGGGGATGCCATCGGAGAGCAGAGCGTGACACATGATATGAGAGACATCTGGGTGTTCAAATGATGTTCATAGAGTTTGACTTGGTGGAGAAAGTTTCTTACTTACCACAGACATCAATTTTGAGCTTGCTGAAGTCATGTATGCACAGAAAAGTGCTGGAAAGAAACACAATTTCACATCTGAAATGAATGACACTTTTTTTGTGCAGCATACCAACTGAAGATACTGATCATACTATCAATCTTACCACATATTAGAGCCAGTACGTGGGTTTCCCATGTTATAACATAGAAGACCCCTCCAACAGCAATGCAGGATAGAGCACTGTTATATCCCCACAGGCCTGAGTAAATGCCCCTGTGAGGAGCTGCCAGAGCAAATCCTGCACCACGCATCAGAGGACGAGAGGACAATATTACCCATGAAATGTTTTATTAAATAGCAAACAACTGCACAAATTTGAAAATTGAGTCACCACACAAAGGCTGTAAAGCATTCTTTGAAAAAAAAACATGTCATGGTTCATTCACCATAATGCCACGGTGCCCTTTGAAGAGCCAAAGCTCCGGCTGTAGCCTCAGCAGACATTATGCATATTTCTATGCAAATGGGAGAGTCTTTTTACCGGACAACATGCCAGCAGCAGAACCCAACATGGCATGAAAACAGATAGTTGGTGAGGAGAGCAGCAGGGCCAGAAGGATGAGACCTCCTGTCCAAGGACTGTCACAGCCATACACCTGGCCAACACCAACTGGCACCGACAGCAATATCTGCAAGCCAAAAGCCCCTGTTTACTTACATTTCAAACGATTAGAACATTTTGTTAATTGAGATGACAAATGTGGAAAATAGACTAGAATCATTTTGATTGTGTGTGTTATTTCAAAAAGCCAGTAGACAAATGATTCCTGTTAAACCTGAGAGATATTGAGCCTTTGGAAGGAATCATTAGGGTGGTGCAGGTGGTTATTTTGCTGGATATCCACCTGAAATCAGAGGAAAAGAAGGTTTCATTTGCATCTTAGCTGTGTGCATAAGTGTATATCCTTGTGTGTGTGTGTGTGTGTGTGTGTGTGTGTGTGTGTGTGTGTGTGTGTGTGTGTGTGTGTATGTAGCAGGGATGTGCTATACCTGTGGAAAGTAGGGGTGATTGGCTCCTGTAGCTGCAATGTGTAGACACACCAAAATGTTAAAGGGCAGGGTGAATATTGGGAGTTCCCATTTGCTGGCAACAGAGGACAAGGCGCTGGAGACCACTGGGCTGTGAACAGAGGCAGGGAAATGAATTACTGATTACTGGACAGACAAACCGTAACAGGATGACATTATAATCCTGCCTTGGTCGTTTACATTTACCTCAAGGACATATGTAAGAATTGGTATGCTAGTACCGTATCTCTTCTTACTACTTACAATTAACAGTTTGCTAAACCCCTCCTCAACCAAACAGCAGCTGTCCTGAGCTGAACAACTGCATCCAAACCTGTTAATTGTAATATTACCCAAGCATTACGTTTGCCAAATGCATCAGTTAGTCTGCATCCTCAAAGCCTTTTCAGTGCATGGTGTGATGGCCCACAGTAGAAAATCATGTGAAACAAGGTTTAATTGCACCATTCAGAATAATTAAAGTTTATAACAGTAAGTATTCAGGAAGAAATATGATTAGATAAACAGAAAGTCAATGTAATGAACAGAGATAAAAAAATACAGCTAGAAATTATATTACATGTTTACAATATGATTGAGGTATTGTCTTCTGTAAGTTCTTACGGAAATATAAAATCTGCATCAGTTGTCTTCTCAGCAGGAAAAGCCGACAGTCGCTGGCTAGAAATGAGAAGCTGCTTTTGTCTTTCTGAAATCAGGGTCTCAAAGAATTTCTGCCCACGTTGTCATAAAGTGCATATGTGCCGTATGAGGATATAAAGATTCAGATTGACAGGCGTGGTGGCAGCAGTCAGAGACGCATTTACCTTGCTTGAGTCTGAATATGGCTCCTGGCCCTGACTGCATGCTGCTGCCTTTGTGTCTTTCCTCTTCCCTGTATGCGATTGCCAAGTGTGTGCAATCAAATGAATAATAATCTTTAGAAGAGAAAGGCTTACCACAACATGGACATGAACACATTTGGCAGCAGAAGCCACCAGTACCAGCTTCCTTTGGCAGAGAAAGCGGCCATCAGTATGCCGACCAAGGCTCCATTGTAGCCATATAAACCCGCTGATATGGCCTCCCTGAGGTGAATGTGACAGATGTACCCGACATGAGTGCAAAACACAGTTAAATGAGAAACAAACTGTGAAAATAGCACAGTGTGAAAGCTAAAGAAAGTGCAGCCTCAGGGAGTATAAGTGAAAGAGGCAGCGATAATGGTTTGATGCCAGGAGGACATTTTTTTTTTTTTTTTCCCCGGATGAAGTCATATAAGGATAAAGAGATGCCTTCTGACCTGCTTTGTCCCAGCAAGATGGCAGACACAGTAGACACAACGGTGCCCAGCAGACCATTCAGGGCCCACCAGGGGTTCTGCAGGAAGAGGCCGGCCGTGATTAGGAGCCCACTGAGAGGATTGTTGACAAACATGACCTGGGCCACCCCTCGGAAAATCCAGTCCAGCAGCTGGATTACTAAACTCTGTCCTGCATGGGTAGTGACCTCATGTTAATCAGCTGTTATCTACTTTGCAAAAAGGCTTAAATGTCAAACTGAAACAACATTAAATTCTATAATATTCCAGCTAGATTCATCAAACCTACTACACTGGCATACTTTTATTAATTCAAGTACAACTGAGATGTTATTGAGTTGACACCTACTTTTCACCCATTCTCCACAGAGGTGCATGTCCCCGGTGAGAAGCCCAGCAGCTCTGCAGAGAAAGGAGCTTGGTGGAGCTTCTTCATGTGAAGGCTGGTTGCTGCTGTCCATACTTTCTGTCATTAGAGTTTATCACAGTTATTATTTTAGTAGTATTTCGACATAATAATAACTGGCAACTAATATTCTATAGATTATTTCAGTTTCCCAATTGCACTTAGATACTTGTAGCCACAAAGCAGCTACACTGCATATTTGACCTTTTCATTTTTAGGCAGTATGGCTGAAGGGATGGCAGTGTTAGTCTGTGGTTCAAACTGAAATATCTCAACAACTATCAGATGGATTGCCATAAAATTTTGTACAAAGATTAATAGTTCCAAGAGGATGAACCCTGCTGATTTTGGTGATCCCATGACTTGTTCCCCTCCTCTAGTGCCACCAGTAGTTCAACGTTTTCATTTATCTATTGAACAGACAATGTATCCCACTGACTTTGGTGATCCCCTGACAACTCCTATTAGATGGACTGCCATCAAACTGGCACACACACGTTGGATGAACTTTAACAACTTTAGCGATACCCAAACCTTTTTTAAAAATGGGACCTGATTGGTTTATGACCAAATAGATGCAAAATGAATGACATTCGCATTAGCCTCAGCTGCACTATGTGGCTGGGGACTCTTAGTCTTGTTCTACTTACATGCCTCCCTGCACACAAACTAAATCCGTGTGAACATGCTTCTCTTTGCTCCCTGAGGAGGAGACAAATCTAACGGAAGTGTGAGCTAAAATCCAAACCTTGCTGCCAGTTTGCCACATAGTTTTCTATTCTTTTTATTTTTATATGTTTTGAAGGAGTGATCAAAGCTGATTTCCCGGAGAGCTTCCCACTGTTATCGTCAACATCCTCAGTCACAGTTCTCTGCATGAAAGCCTGAGTGTGTTTATGTTGTTCAGTGTGCAGAGAACCTCTTGATCTTTCAGCTCTGCTGGCAGCCTCCTTTCTTCTGTGCTACAACACTTCCTAAGAGTCAACAAATACTGAAGCTGCTGTACGCAACTCTGCAGAAACTTTTCAGATAAAGCTAAGGGATCAAATATAAGATGATCAATAACCTCTCTTATAAACGGTGATCTAACCAGGAATTTGTCCAGATACTGTTCATGACATTGTTATCTTCAAACCCTCTTATTGTTTGTGGCTATTGTTGTGGATTTGATGCTTATTGTTTTGTGTTGTTTACTTTGTTTGGTTGTTTAGATAAGACCCGTGGGAGCTGCTTTTTTCCTCACAGTTCTGCAGATTACTGCTGTGGCTTATAAAATGTGGTCACACACATTAACTTGTGAATGCCAGGTGCAGGGTCGGTGCTCATTCATTCGTGGTAGAACGAAAATAGCTTGTCGAGTGGTGATAGCACCTTTCTAATTGTGTGCTTTTATGCAAATCAAGTTTTGACAAACAAAACAGCCAAACTCTGGATTCAACAGTGATTCTCCAACAAAAACATAAAACAGCAATATATCCTCACATTCAGTGAGTCAATCAATAAATCATATAGATAAATACATTCTCAGACTACCTCCAGACTGAGCTCAGAAAGAATTGAAGTCAGTAAGAAAATGTAGAAATTGATTCAAGTTTTCATCAACGAGCTACAAAAACTTACTGGATGTCTGAATGACTCATGTACTGACTTTTATTTTATGGGGAATCTGGTT
Source organism: Seriola aureovittata (assembly GCF_021018895.1). Lineage (NCBI taxonomy): Eukaryota > Metazoa > Chordata > Actinopteri > Carangiformes > Carangidae > Seriola > Seriola aureovittata. Next base: position 17,772,996 of record NC_079381.1, on the reverse strand, counting down.
TATTAATTTATAAATATTTCCAACTTTAAATCAAGTAATACAGAGAGGGCAAATATTGTGCTATTATTAAATTTAACAATTAAATTTTTACTATTTATGATCAATGCAAAAGCACCAAAGTGAAGCCAATCTGTTCATCTGTTCATTTAGTCATGAAACTTCTTATATAATAAAGATTAAAGAATGGAGTTTTTCTTACCTCTTTGAGTTGAAGATAAATCACAGATCTGTTATCTACCAGCTGCTTGCTAAGCTAATGAAGGCACACATACATACTTTATATAAAAAGGCCAGATAGGAAGAAATCTGCATAATGTTATGTAGCCTCTTCTTGTGATATATTAAAGCCTTCTTCCTTGTCTCTTTTCCAGAGGACCCCCGACTGGAGCAAAGACCAAAGTCTCTGTATTCAACTCAGCAGCTAATCAGGGATAAGAATGATCTTATTACGAAAAGTATTTCCAACTCAAGCAAAACAGAGGCCCTTGTTTCTGGAGTATCACATTTTGAGTACAAAGAAGGGTCTGCCAATTTCACAAGGAAATAAGAGGTCGTAGTGCGTCCTTTGATATATGTAAACATCTGAGAAGACAAATTAGACATAAAAAAACCCCCTGATAATATCGCTTCTTAAATCAATCAACATTAACATGAATTTAAATATATTAAACAGCCCTTTATTTTGACCAGGTTCATGACTTACACAGATATGAAACGATCAAGAGCTCGAGGACCAAATGATGGAAGGAGAAAACAAGGTTACACTGAGCTTCAAGTTAATGATCTAACAGTTAGCGAGACCGAGTTCATCCTCACCACAAAAGGAGTGAAATACCGTGCTGCTAGTTAAACAACACACAATACAACCCCAGTATGATCAAAATATAGGAAACATCAGTATGAGGTTGATCCAAAGCAGGTTCTGCTGGTCTTTTTCCTGGTGAACATGATTATGATATATGAATATAATAATACAGTATTATAATACTGAGCTAAAATATTCTCAGTAACGACAATGTAAAAGAAAATTACTAGTTTTTGTAATGATGTTCCCTTTATTTTGAACATGTCTAATCTATTATGTGAAAATAAATGTAAAGAAAGAAAAAGCAAATATGTGGAAATCTGAGGGGCCACTGGGGGCCTCTTGTGCTAAGACTATATGCAGTGATGGAACTGAGAGTCAGTTAAAGTTGGTAAATTTCATTATAACTTACAATATTTAGCATAACAAGCTCAGCTGGAGTCTTTATGAGACGATTAAACAGGAAAAAAACAATCAGGAAAAGAAATCAGACATGATAATATGCACATACAGTACAAAGATTGTGGTCATATATGCACAGAAACTGTACACATCAATACACACATAGACAGACAGACACCAACATATACACTCCCTCACTCCCACTCACTCACTCACTCACTCACACACACACTCACACACACACACACTCATACACACTCAAAGAAGCATTCTCCCGAGATCCGGTGTCATATTTTTATCTTGACTTTAGAGTGAGTCAGCGCCGTGCTGAGTGCTGAACTCCTGGAAATCCTCAGGGATGGTGTCTGTGGAAGTGAGAAGTAAGGTATCATGAGCCGAGCTGGAAATGTAAAACCAAGTGAGGCCAAACTAATTCTCTTCACAGTTTCAGTCTTGTTTATGACAACAAGATAAAATATGTGTTCCACTTTCCAGACACAAGTCATAGAGGTCATTAAGGAATCTTTTGACAAGACCATTGAGTCAACACTAAAGTCTGCAGTCTAATATCAGCACACTAATATACTCAAAAGCAATGCTGACATGCTGATGTTTACCAGGTTCACCATCATAGTTTACCATGTTAACATGCTAACATATGGTAATTAGCACTTGTGGGTATTTTAATCTTAAATTTTGGACAAATTGAAAGTTTGACTAGATGATGGCGATGGATGAAAAGTGATTGCATTGGTGAGGGGAACATGAATGTCTGTAAGTTCATGACAATCCTTCTCATAGTTGCGCAGATAAGCTCAGTGTTTCTAGCTTTTCGTCACATTAAGAGACACAGAAAAATATTAACATACAGTATATAATGGACGGATTTGATAAATCGTTTCCTTACCATTGCAGCGGTATTTCAAATTGGACCAGATGATGTTTTCTTGAGAGAAACAGAACACACCGAGTCGTCCTCCTCTCATAGTCGTGTCAATAGTCACACCAGAGTCTGCAACCAGCTCAGTTCCCTCATAAAACCGTGCTCTGCACAGAACAACAAAGAGCATTTTTTTTAAAATCTTGTTTACTTATTCGCTTTTTTGCTGAGAATTAAATGAGAAAAATTGATGCAACGCTCATGTGTGTACGATAAATATGAAGCTACAGACAGGAGATAAAGACTGCAAGCACAAGCGAGTTTCAGAGGTGCTGCTAGTTGGATTTTCTCACCTGTGGAACACACACATATATGAGAGTGGCATTTGTCTTACCTGATGTACCCAACCTGTGGGCGGTGCTGCAGGTACCAACGGTAGGACACCTTGTCCTTCCAGCCCACATTCCTGGGGTCCTTCCACAGCAGACGCACCTGGTCGTTGGTGTCTCCCGTGTGCCACAGCGAGTTTCTCAGGTGCTCCCCGGGGCCGGATTTAGACTTGACAGCCTGACGAACAGACAGTGAGAAGTGAGAAGAGCGACGTGGAGGCAGGCGGACAAGATAAAAGCAGAAATGTGGAAAATACAGATAAAAATAGGATGAGTATGAATGTGCTGCTGCGGGGGATTTCTGACATGACATGCACTTTCACCTTAAGCTGGATGCCGGGCTCGGCCACAGCTCTGAAGGGTGTCGCCTGCCAGTAGGTCTGTTCAGTCTGCTTCCACATCACCACGTAGAAGGAGGATGAGTCCTGGTAGCCAAAGATGAAGCCGGCGTAGTCATCGTCAGTCACTGTATTCACGTGAAATGTCCCCTCAAAGTCCACTCCACTGAAAGCGGTGTAACCTGTCAACAGAGGGCGTGATTAACACATTATATATGTGCAGAATTGGAAAAGTTTGGGGCACATTTGACTGACTCTGAAAGACATCTCACCAACAGCAAGTCCTGGATCACTGTTCATGGTCTGAACAATTTCCATTCCCTGTGAGAGGAAGAGGGTTCAGTTTTTAGAAATGGATTACACCTGCAATAACTGGTTTCCTGGCCACTTCCTGGCAGCGGAAGCGAGTTCTGAACACAACACCGACATCGTCATGTTGAGATGGCAAATCGGTTAGTAAACAGTTACTTATTTACACTATACATCCATCAGTTATGGAGCAACATTAACATTAATTTGGCTAATTTGTCAGGCTCTCAAATTACACGTTGTCATAGTTGTACAACTTTGAGCAAAGAAAGTTTCAGCACAAATCTTACCTGGTTTAAAACGACCCAGTTGGGGTCGATCTGGGCGTCGCCCTCGGGGTCCAGCACCACTGTCTGATAGGCCCTGAAGTCAGTCAGGGTAACCTCGGCATTCTCAGGACAGTTGTCAATCCTGTCAATCACTTTGTCCTGGTCAAAGTCAGACTCACACACGTCTCCAACTCCATCATCTGAGAGACAAGACAGGGACATTAAAACTCGCTCTCCAGTCAACAGTGAGTCATCAATTCTTAGTCAAGGTACAAGTGCAGACGCTTGTTTCATTCCCTTTTAAACCAGCACTTTCCCCCCCTTGTCACAATGAGGAGCTTTTACACCACCTTCATCAACAAAGTCAAAAAGGCCTGCTCCAAAGGAACTTGCTGTCCTCGCTCAGAAGCTGCAGAGATGCAAGGCCTGAATATAAAACATCCCAAATATCCTTCTGAAGGCAAGATGATGTCTTTTCTTAAAGGAATATTCACGTTGTTGGAAATTACTTTGTGTTGCATTTGTTAAATTTTGACGGACTTGTATCAAAGCTCACCCTGGTCTACACCCTGCCGTGAGTGTGTGTTCTGAATTTAAAAAACGCTATGTTGCATTTGCGATGGTAAAAAAGTGCTATGATGTAGTCTCAGTATCAACTTCTGTCTTCTGCTATGTCAGGTGAATTTCTGAATCTGTCTGATGGTGTGGGTTTGTAAAAGGAGGGAATTAAGTAACAGAGCTTTTTCTCTGTATTGGAGTCATGATAGACTATTAAGTACTACAACTATAAACTATAAACAACCCGAAAATAACAATTAAAAAAACTGACAATTATTACAGAGGCACAAATAGAGACATACATCCTTTGGACACAGCTGATCATACAACTTTAAGAATCACTTTTAAAACACCCTGAAGGTCTCTCTCCACTCTACATCACTGAACTCCCTGACTACCAACCCTGAACTACCCTGCAACACTTGATTTCAATTGGCACTCCACTCCCATCGACCTCACAGCCCATTTTCACGCAAGTAATGTCACAAAATTGCCAAATGGGTGCTAGCGCAAAAAATTGTGCTTTTACCCAACAAAATTGCCACTTAATCTGCCCAAGGTTGCTCTTGCTTGATCTCCGTGGGTATGAAATTGGGGCGGAAAACTGCATGTCAAGGTCAGTCGGGAACAGTTCAGGGGAAATATGGACGCTGCGATGAAATTATGAACATTTACCTCTGAGCACCAAGCTGGTTTTCAGTCAAAGATATCAACAATAATATCTGAACATTACTGTAAACTGTTTTCATTGTGGGGTGTGTGAATGTGGTACAGTTTGTGTTTGAGACTCACTGTTGTCGTCAGTCTGGTCAGGGTTTGGCACCAGCCGACAGTTGTCTGGTCCGGGTGGTTTAGAGTCCGGGATACCATCATTGTCATCATCATCGTCGCACTCGTCACCCAGCCCGTCTTTGTCGGTGTCCAGCTGGGAGCTATTGATCACGAATGGGCAATTATCCTTGGTATCCTGGTGACCGTCGCCATCACTACAGGGGAAGTGACACAATCGCATGATGTGAATAGAAGCTGTAGTAGTAGATGTTTTAGGTGAGGAAAAAAAAATCTATATATGATGAGATGTCTGCAACATAACAACATAGAGACTGTGAAAGCTTCATTACCTGTCTTGGTTTGTGTCGCAGGAGTCTCCAACCAGGTCGTTATCAATATCAGACTGAAACAAGAGCAGAGAATTCACGTAAAGACTATCCATCCATCCACCCCCCCACCCACCCACCACTTATCCGGCTCTGACTGACCTGGTTCGGGTTGGGGATGTCGGGGCAGCTGTCGCAGGCATCTCCCACGCCGTCTCCGTCCCGGTCCAGCTGGTCTCTGTTCTGGACTCGCTGGCAGTTGTCCAGGAAGTTCTTCAGGCCTGATCCCCATTCACCCAGATGAGATAGTTAGTGTCATTTAGCACGGTAAGCCACGCCTGTCCCCTTGTACAGCAGTGGATAAAGATTGTTGTTATGTATAATTATATTATATTCAGAAGAGGCACAGCTGCTTCAGCTACTTTGTCAGTATAGAGAATATTTACTGCAGCAGAATACAAACTGTTTTCATTGTCACATATTCTGGCTCGCTCAATAGAATAATTAGTCGATCAAAAAAAATTAATGTGCATAATTTTTTAATAATTAATAATTAAAGTCAATTTTCCACTAAAAGTGCCAAACATTGTGTAATTTCAGCCTCTCAGTTGTTGCTGTATTTCTTCCTCTTATTTTATAGTGAACTGAAAATCTAACAAGCAATTTAAAGATATCAAAAAATGCCACCTTGGGCTTTAAGAAATTCTGATGATAATTTTTCACTATGTATTGGGATTTTATTGACCAAACGATTAATCATTTAAATGAAAAATTAATAGACGGATTAAATGATAATGCAAAAAAAAAAAAAATCGTTAGTGGCAACCCTATTACAAAACAAATCATATTCCTGTCCAGTGAAATTATAACCAAATATGGGTGTTGATTACATTGATACAGTCGTGGGGTGTTTACTTAATTGATCTGAATTAAGTTTTGAGTAATCAATCATTTTCTTGGCAAACTTGCCAGTAATTGAAAATTTACATTGATCAGCCACTGAGTGAATTTATATTTGATTAGTGGACACAGACATAATATCCACACTACTGCGTGATCACTGATTCATTTCACAGCATGTTGTTTCTAACTTCACCACTAGGTTGCACTGTTGCATTTCCTATGTAGGCGAACACCAGTTTGTGTTCAGAGGCTATTTTTTATTCTTCGCATGGAGGCAGCAGCAGCAGCAGCACAAATGCTTAAAGGTCAAGCAGCAGCGATAGAGGAAGAACTATCTTCTCTCCTGTGGGGGTTTTTGAGGTGTAATCATACTGGTGAATGATCAAAGCCTGTGTTCGCTCTGGGGTCACACTGCTATTGCCTTTGACTTTTTTTTTCTTTTTTTTTGAAGTGCTGTTTCCCACTGCTGAGCTGCCTTGTAAAACCATCCACGCTACGACAGTGATATATTTCTACAACATGATTAAAAGAGATGTGCAATTTAGTGTAAGTTCTGTCTTCATCATTGTGATTTTTGTGTAATTTATAGGAAATGGTTCAAATGTGAAGGAGAGAACAGAGCAATGAGTGGATGCCTTCATTGATGCCGGTTATATAACATGAGCATCAGTGTTGGTGATGTAATTTCTCTCCATACCATCTCCATCCATGTCGTCATCACAGGCGTCCCCTTTGCCGTCGCTGTCAGTGTCCCTCTGGTCAGGGTTCTCCACCATGCGACAGTTGTCACAGGCATCGCCGTGGCTGTCCTTATCACTGTTCCTCTGGTCCAAGTTGGGCTTCAACCAGCAGTTGTCCTGAGACAGACAGAGACAGGCTGGTGTGAAGTAAAAGTGTGTTTGTGTGTATTAGAGCTGAGACAATGAATTCCACTAACAGATCAAAATAAATGATTTTGATGAGTGATTGTTTAAAGTTTAAAGGACTAGTTCAACATTTCACAAAGAGTTAGATGAGAAGATTGATGCCACTCTCATGAAGTAAACATGTAGCTACTGCTAGCGGCCAATTAGCTTAGATGAGCTTAAAGACTGTTTTAAATGTGTAACTGATGCTACTTCCATGACTTAGTAGTATAGATGTAGTATGGATCTTCTGATATAACTCTCAGCAACAAAGCCAATAAGCTTATTTCCCAAAATATCCAACTATATCTTTGAATATCTTTGGGTTTTGTAGTAGTTGTCAGAGAAAAGGGGAAACTGTGATGTGCGTGTTCCCCTATTTTTATTACTAGTTGCAGCCCCTGTGTGCTTCCATGGATTTGTTAAAACATTTCCACCAACCTGCTCGTTTGGAATACCATCACCATCTGCATCGTCATCGCAGGCGTCTCCGTGGCCGTCCCTGTCAGCGTCCTCTTGACCAGAGTTAGGAACGTAGATGCAGTTATCCTGTAATGAGATGTTAGAGTAAAAGAATTTCAAAAAGGCCTGCCTATCACAACAAGGTTGTATTTGCTGACAATTAGTACTTTAAAAAAAAAAAGAAAAGAAATGATTTTACCTTTCTACAGCTCACATCCTTGCATTTGAGTTTTTCATCTGGGTATCCATCAATGTCGGTGTCCTTCCCGCACAGGTACCCGTTACCGGCCCAGCCAATTCCACACTGACAAGACAAATGAAACTCCTCAGAAAATCAGATCGCTAGTATGTTCACTTGTGTGTGGTTATAAACAGTGTGTGTGCGTGTGCAAGTTGTTTATAAGAATATGTGAGTGGTGTGAAATCCTACCTGACAAGTGACTGACCCATCTCTTTCCACAAAGCACTGGGCGTTGACATCACAGGGGTTGGTCAGGCTGTTGCTGCAGCTGACCTCTGGCTTACAACCCTTCACCTGATCTCCTGTGAAACCTGACTTACAGCTGCCGCACTGATAGGAGCCCTGTGCAGGAGTAAGGGCAGCTACGTATGAGCTTCCTCACACCGCAGTTTGAAAAGTCACACACAAATGGAAATGATTGTCCCGTAGGAACCTGACAGTCGTCTTACCACAGAGTTGTGACAGACTGAGTTTGCGGTGCAGCCTCCGTTGTTGGGTTCTTTGCATTCGTCAATGTCGTCGCACACCTGTATTGTGCAACATGAGTCTAATGTAACATTTGAAATCATCCAAAAGTTTGTTTTCATGACCATTTACCATCTTTACTTCTCTTCATATTTCAGGGATACAATAATCACAGCACAAAACACACACAAAAGAGGCCACATCACTCCATGAGTCCTGATAGGGGCTAAATGACACTGTAAGTACTCTTTGGTACATGTTAATTAATTACGTATTTCACAAAGGGGTTAACAGGGGAACACTTTATTGATTTCTTCAGTTCAGTATTGCTTGTGCATGCACTTCAAAAAAAGTTGGTAAAAACATCTAGAAAACTGACCTGTCATTTGTTGAATAGATTAACATTCACCACACTACTCTTCATATTATAATTTGCCCAAAAATCTTAGTAATGTTTGTTTCTGAGTGTAAGAGCACATATTCATCCCCTTATTTATGGGATATCTGATGTTATAACAGGAAGCTTTTCAAGGTTCTTCTTCAACATCAGTTTTAAGAGTCAGACGGATCCTAAAATTACACAATTTTTCCCCACTTTTTATGATAATTTCAAAAGCATACACTGATATTTTATAGCTAAAACTAAAGAGTTACATCATTCTTCCCAGGCTTAACCTGTGCTTTGTTCCCAAGCAGCAATAAAAATGTACGCTATGTTAAAGTCCCCCTCCGCTCAAAAATATGTTTTGCTTATTGTCACTTCATTTGGACGTTTGATCTTCAGAGTGCAGAATAAAGTATGTGCAGAATTTGATACTAAAAGACTGTTTTCACATCCATCTGCCGGAGGATGAAAGTATCTCTGCGTGCATCTTAAATTTTATTCAAGTTTTATGCGACATCACAACTGGTTTGAGGCCAGTGATGGAATTTACACAAGTGTGATGCCGAAATCTGAAACCTCCAGGTCACAAACACTGAGACTGGACTCTTCAATACAGTTGGATTCATCTAATGTCCAGAAGTTGAGCATCTGAAATGAAAATTATTTGCATATACAATATATGGATTGGGGATTTTTCAATGAGGGAGAAGGGGTAGATGTAATTTTAAGATTTTCTTTTAAAGAAGTTACTGGTTCATTTTTCTGGGGAACCACATTCAAAAGTCTTTTCAAATGTCTTTTTTGGGGCAGGGGGTTCCTTAATGATAAGTATTCATATTTATAACTTTTACTTGTAAGAGCATCATAATTTAAAAACACAGTACATGATACCATAAATTCTTATAAATTACAATAATAACAATTGTATCTAGTTGCACCTAATAACTGGCAACTAAGTTTAGATGATCAGTAAATATACTATTTTATTGATATTCCATTTGTACTTAACAATTATACTCATATTTGAGGGCTGTAATGCAAAGTGCAATCACATGTCTTTTTTTGATATATGATGTCATTTGTATGCATCCATTAAAAAGAAATCTCATTTTGTCCTCCATATTTTATCCACTGTCTTACCTGTTTGTTGGTCTGAGCGAACAGAACTCCCACACCCTCCACTGGCAGGCCGGTGTAGCCCAGGGGACAGGCGTCGCAGCGGAAGCCCGGGGCAGTGTTCACGCACTTCACTCCGGGGAAGCAGGGGTTAAACTGGCACTGCAGGAAGGAGGACATGAGCTCTGTTGAAGCTGCAAAATGTATGTGGTTCTCACAGGGCTTCTCCCCAAAAGCTTTTAGGTTTGATGACACTTTTGCTCATGCAAAAAAGAGAATGCTGAAGGGGCCAGTCCTTAGAAAAGAGGTCAGTGCAAACACACACACACTTGTACTTCTATCCTTATGAGGACCTCCATCTGCAACAGTCTTTCCTCAACTTTCACTAAATTGCCAAACTTTTACCTTTATCTACAGCTTTGGTCCCCAAACCCCATGACACCATATTAACTTATGTGCCTTTAGACCCTGTGTGCCAGTTCCATGATCCCATTGCCACATTCTTTGTCTAACTCCCAAAAAAACCTGGTGGTGAAATCAGTCTGTAAAATTTCTCATAGACCTTTTGAGGCCTGGAGAATCTCAGTTCTGAATTATTCAAATTTAAAGTCCTGTGTCAGCTCACTCAGAACTCAGAGACCCCAATTTTATAAAAACAAAACTCTTTCTAAACCATCATTCCCAGGCTCGTAGCTTCACTGAGAGCCAGTACACTAACAGTAGATAATGCCCTGTGGTACAGCTCTGTATGTTCAAACAAAGATCGTCTTAAATGGGGGCGTCATGGTGACCTGCTGATGCATACCATGTTCTGTGATTATAGCATCCCCAGTTCAAATCCAGTGGCAGAGTTTCTGTGTGAAAATATACAAATTTTGCCAACAAAGGAACAGCCTCAGGCCCACAATTGCATCATGGGAATTGAACACAATTTGCACATTACCCACCCACCCTCCCATTACATTTATATTTATCTTCTTTTCGCATCAAATGGTGGAAATAAATACCTTGCCACCGAGCTAATTGATCAACATATTTATTGCTGTATTATGCATGGAATTTAAGATAAGTGGACAAAAATACAGTGAAAATACACCTGTTTTTCACGCAGACGGTATGCCACAATAGGCCAAACGTATTTAAGGTATATGCTGTAGTTCACGGACTCCCTTTGAGCACTTTTCAGTTTACACTGGAGGTGAGGGAGGATTTAACAAGCTGTTAGCTCACACTGATTTTCATCTGGATCCCAAACCGGTATTTAAACTTGCAGCTATGTTGTCATCAGGTGATATATGAACTACATAAGATTTTTTGTTGGTATAGGCCAACTTTACTCATCTTAACTTTACCATAAGGTTAGCCCTGAAATACAAGAACTGAGGATGGGCACAGATGACCACACTTTACTGTGTAAATGTCCTTAATCTGAAAGTCTTAAACTCATTGATTCTCACAAGAGTAGTAGAGAAAACACACACACTGAGCCTTACCTCGTCCACATCATCACAGTTGAAACCGTCCCCAGTGTACCCATCAGGACAGGGTCCACACTCAACACCATCCGCTGTCTCTATACACATATCGTCACGGAAACAGACACCTGGGGTACACCTTGGTTTCACCACCTCAGTTCCACCCAGGCCTTTAAAACAACAGAGGAATATCATAGTTTCATTTTGTTTGTTAAACTATCCTAAAGTAGTCATGAAGCATCATATTTACTGGCGAGGGACATGACTGTTATTGGAGATTCTCTTACCGCAGGCCTGACACTCGGAGATGGTGTTTCTGAGGAATGAGGTCTCTTTGACCTACAAAAGGTCAAACATAAACACGTTTATATGCAGTCAGGCAAGCTGTCGGGGAGGTCAGGGGTGAGGTAGCAGGGATTAAGTGGCCTCAGAGGAACTGTTAGTGGTATTTACCTGCTGAATGAGGACGTCTTTCAGCTCATTTATCACCTTTGTTAACTCCAGCATTTGATTTGACAGCTGCTTCGTATTGACCCCTAAGAGAAAGGGACTGTTATTTTGTTTGACTGAAGCAGAGGCTCTCAAGTCTCTCTGGGAAACAGTGACTGTTGTTTTCCTACCGCTGTGATTGTTTTCCTGGGAACATTTGGCCGTCTCCATGGACGTTTACTTCCTAAGAAAGAATCTTACCCAGAGTTTGGACGGAGTCCCTTTGTTGGAAATGGCAGTCTTGTAATGAAGCAACATTCTCAAAGGAGTCTCCAACCACCAGTTTGAGCTCGTCTAAACTCTCCTGTTGGAATAAAAAAAGTCAAAGTGGATGACTAAGCCATTTGGAAACCTCCAGATCCATTATTGAGTCAGAAACATATTCATTATTGTATGGAAATACTGTAAGTGATGGGTCACCTGCTCTCTGGCTTGCATGGTCTTTAGCTCCACCATACCATAGCCTGCTGGCAAACCCTGGAAGGCAGCAGGGAGATCCCTGACCGTCTCCACCAGCCTGCAGTCCAGATGCAGCTCCACCCCGCCTGGCCCCTGCTGCTGCAGCCCCCTCAGGTGGAACAACAGTCGGTGTTGTTGGCCGTCTGCCAGCACCAGGTTGTTGAAGGTTACCGAGCTCATCCTCTTGTCAGTCCGCAGGTAGCGTAACACAGCTATGAGAGGACAGAGCAGAACAAGAGGAAGCAGTGAAGAGATAACAGAGACAGACAGCCATGCTAGCGGATATGTGAGGCTGTACACAGTGGTGCTTTGAGCGAAATGGTAACATCAAGGACAATGCTAACACGCTGATGTTTAGTAACAAAATTGACCATGTTCACCAACTTAGTTTAGCACGTTAGCATGCTAACATTTACTAATTGGCAATGATACGACTACTGTTCTTAGATTTGTTTTGCTACGAGGAAATTATTGGATAAATTGAAATGTTGACCTGGTGGTAGTGCTATGAAACGTCAGAGGATCATCACTAAATTTTCAGTTTTTGTTGATTATTCTATTTTATGTTTATTATTGAGTTCATACAGAGAGGTGACGATTTACTAGAGGTGTTTCTAACATTTTGTCCATAGTGGTGTGAAATGTGGCAACCCATCAAATCTAAGTAGAATAGTCTCTCTTCTTCTAGCTCTGTTTTTGTCTCCTCCCAATCCTGAAGTAAATATAACTTGATGAGACAAAGTTGATGAGATCGGTGAGAATGAACTAAAACAGTAAAGTTGCGACCATAAAAACCAAAACAATGAGCAGAAAGAAGCTTAAATGCTTTGTTGAGCTGTGGAGAACTGCAGAATCTTGTTATAATTCTCTGAAGGTTTATCATCATCAACCCCTTTCACATTACACACAGTCATTTAACCCATTGTTAATATAAAAATAGGATTAGTGCAGCTTTACACTGTGCCAAAGCCTCTTTCCTGCTCTCTTACCTCTGTTGAGCTTCCCCATCACAGTGAACTCAAAGTACTTGCTGTTGTCCCGTGGGTTGTACAGGCCAAACACAGTGGTTCCGGTCTTGGGTTGCAACTTGAAGGAGGCTAGGATGAAAGCCTCATTCACCCCTTGCTCAGCCAGACCCCCCTGCAGCAGGTCTGGCAGGCAATCAGGCGAGGTGAGCAGATCATAGACTGTTGACAGGGATGGGAAAGAGACAAGCGGTAAAGCACATGAGTAATGGATGATGAGATATGAATATTTACAACCCACAGCCGCGCTCCGATCCCAGAGTAAACACATCCTGAGTCAACAAGAAGATGATGATGTTGACCCGGTGTTTGTTGCTGTTTTGCGACGCCGTGTCAATCAGTCAGAACAAACTTGGCAGACAGAGTTGGCTGGTGGATTTCTAAGTACATCTGAGCTATGTACTGTGACTTTATTTATTTATTTGGATCCCCATTAGCTTCCACATTGTGGTTGCTTGTCCTCTGTTGGATGTATGTTGTTTTTTCTGTGTTTGGTTAGGTCTGTACTAAAGCTGTTTGGTTGATAAAATGTATGTGAGCTCTCATATCCCTTCATTGTTCTCACAGGCAGCTGTATGGCAGAATTTAGACATATCTCCTGACAGGCTTAGTGGGAGTGAAATGCCAGAGAGACGCCGTACACTTATGCTGATGTTTAGAGGCTTCTTTTAATAACGTGACTTGGGAACTGGGCAGGCCAGGAGAGGATGTGCAGTGAATCTCTAGTCTACCATCTGCACACATCATGAATACACAAGTACCCTAACAGCAGTCCACAAGGCCCTGTGTCGCGAGGGAGCAAAATTGCTCCCAAATGCTCCCAGAGACTGGCTGTTGTCAGCCAAGATTGCAAAGCATGATGAGATCTCTTCTTCTTTCTTTTATCTCTGTCCTCTGTCCGTGGTCCCTTGTGTGTTTTGTCCGGCACATGGTGTATCTCAGCATGACACGGGGGGGGGGGAATGTGTGCAGTAAAATGTGACTAAGCCACTGAAAACGCCTGCGCACATGGTGTTTCGTTTGTATTTGCGATTGCCAAAATCACCTGGTGAGTATTGCACAAACAGTCATGTGACTTATTACTCTGTTAAACTGACAAAGAAAAATTGCAAAAGTGAACAAAACAACTTGAGAACAAATGATAGTCATTGTGCGCTTCACATTTTAGGAGTTACCACAACATTACAAAGACGCACACACTTGCACATAAACACACAATCCCGCTGTTCATAAGTCTTCTGGACAGAGGGCTTTGTGGGGGTCAGCGTTGTCTTACACCAGAGATCCTGAGAGTGCCTCATTTCACCTCCTGATTAACCTCCGATTTCAGGCTTCATAAAACTAGCTCTGCTGAAAGCCATAAAGTAATCCAGTGTCTTGCCCTCTCCTTAACACCAGCATATAAATCTGTCAGGGTTATAGATTACTACAAAGTGTAGAAATGGTCGGCATTCTTCTTCTCAGTGCTTAACAAATGCTTCACACTTGGGGGTTGGATGTAGAAAGCTGTGACTTATCAGAAATTCATGAGAAACTTAGTCAACCACTACCAGTGAAGAAGGAATGACATCATCAACATCAGTATGTAGTTAACATAAACAGTGAGGTCACATTTTTCGCTACTGCCATGAGTAACCAAGCTAATGGGACCAGAGATCCATTTTACTTCATGATGTCAAATAGTGTCATAATAATATTTATGTGTTCATTTTCTGAGTCATGTTTCTGGCCAATTTGAACTCTCCAATGTTTTTCATCGATACCATCTCCTGAGAGAAGTATCTGGCTCTTTAGCTGCAAAGCGCTCCATTATGTTTCGCCAGCTAGTTGCTAACTGTGTCTTTCCGCCATTTAGTGCTATGAGAGCTGTGAGAGTGAACCGAAACAATAAAGTTGTGTGCCGTACAGCTAAACACTGAGATAAAACTCCCTATCAAGCCAATTCAAGTGAGAATTCTCTTTAATTTCATCATTAGAAGTGATTCCCTTTATTGTCACATTGATTTCACATTTTTATTTGATACATCATTATGATAAAAATATGGATTACACCCGCTGTAAAGATACACTTTGTCCCTGGCCAGGGAGTCTTTGTGCTCAGAGTAGAAAGTGAATTTCGAATTTCAGTAATCTCATCTCCCAGTGAAGTCATCCTTGAGACATTAATATTGATCAATAACCCCAATAACCCTTTGCAGAGATAGAACGGCTGTTTTGTGCTGCTTAAATATCACTTACCGCAGCTTTAAATCGGTCTCACTCCTTTTAAACACAGTGAATTCCAGTCAGGCAGACAATATGCTATTTGCAAGGGAAATGATAGATGATGAACTCCATTAATCTGGACTTGCTTTATACAAAACATCAGTCAGCTATCGCCGAAAGATTGTAGGGATTAATGGATGCACGAAAGGCACGCCATCAATCAACTGGGGTGATTTGAAAGAAGCTGATAAACTATAAACACCAACATTTCTACAAGTCGACTGCAGCTCGAGTTTGTGTGTGTGTGTGTGTGTGTGTGTGTGTGTGTGACCTTGAACGAGTTTGTGTGTGATTGGAAGTGTGTGTCAGCGAGAGAGAGCGAGAGAGAGAGAGAGAGAGAGAGAGAGAGAGCAGAGTATGTGTGTATGTGTGACTTGAAGTTCAATGTTGCGCCCAGATCGTCTCTGATTATTCCCATGTGTGTGACCTAGCTGGGACTTTGTTTGAATTAATACAAGCCAGAGAGCCGAATCTCCTGAGCTGGAGTAATCAAGCAGATCCAGCTGCACAGATATGAAAAGCAGGGTGACTTTACTTCAGGAGAAAGATGAAACTCTGTCTACTTATATTCTTTATCTTAGTCTACCTCCTTTCACAAACATAAAAATGTATTTGACTCTTTTACAACTGACAGGGATATTTAGCATTTTATTCGTACCTTAGTGACTATCACACACCATGGCTAATCCTTTGTGTTCTTTGGGTCTGCATATGATATTCTCTTTCACAGTGTCTGCTTTATCCATTATGCATTGAACTCATACATAGTGTGTTAAAATACCCAGTGGTGGAGCCATTAAATCTTTTTTGACAGATAATGAAAATGGAGGATTGCATCACAGGCAGGATGTTGCATTCAAATAAAATCAAAGATATCTTTTTTTGTGTGTTGTCCAGTGTGTTAAAATTAAAACAACAAACAAATAAACAATAAAATATAAAATAGTTATCACCAATCAATCTTACGCATTTTGCAAAAATTGTTATGACATTTTAAATAACTGATATGAAAAGAAAATTAAAACACTTCAAACAACACTTACCTAGAGCCTGGGCTTCCACGTGTAAGCACAGTTTTAATAGCAGATGCGAGGCCAGTATCAAGGCTGTCCACACACCCATTTTGTCCTTCCAACTGGTCCCAGATCAGCAGATTCTCTGCAGTGATTACCTGTATGTGACACAATGGCAGTTTCCCGTATGTCTGCGTCTGCTGTGAGTGGTGTGTTTGTGTCCTTGCCTCTTTTTTTGAATCACAAGTGAGGCAAGACTGTCATGTTAAGCCTAATAGAGGCTGCTGGCAGTTTGTGTGTGTGTGTGTGTATGTGTGTGTATGTGTGTGTGTGTATGTGTGTGTGTGTGTGTGTCTGAATTAGTGTGTGAATGTGAAAAGAAGATTGCAGGAGTTTTAGTGAGGGAGGAGCATCAGAGCCTGAACCTGCCTTTAAAACCTTCCTCAGACGGCCCCATGCAGAGAAGGAGTGACCTGGGGAGACTCTATTGCATTGGCTCCCACTAGCTGCTACCAATTCCCACAGGCTCTTACACAAATGTGCTGTACATGAGCAGCTTCTAATCCCACTCTGGGAACCCACTTTTGGCTGCTGAAATCATGTTTCAACCCAAACTAATATTTTTAGACTCCTGAGTTCAGGCTTGGGGTGTATTTCTGAAAATGTGTTTCCCACCTCCAGCAATCAGACCTCTAGTATTTTTTTCACACTCTGTCTGAACACACAGGAAAATTCTTTCACTTTCCTTCCAGGCATCAGATGTGACACCTTTCCCATATGCCCTTGCTTTCCTCCCTCTTTCCCTGGGCAAAGTCAGGAAATGAGCCCACGCCTTAACAAGCCGTGTTAACCGGCCAGCAGAGCTTCAGACAGGCTGCTGGCTCACACGGCCTCCAGGTCGTCAGCATGTCTGGCACCACACGACTTGCCACATTTGGCAGAGATGAGGTCGTTCAGGTCTTAATAATGTTTGTTTTTCCCTCTTTCTTTCCCTGTTGCATCTTATTTTTTCAACCAAGCGAGTCTTATTCTGCGGATGAGTAACTACCGTTGAGCTCAAAAAAAGTACTGAATCTGTATTAATGTTTGAATCCATCAGTAATTCCATGAAAGCCAAGTCTCAGTGGCAACAAGATGATGCTCCCACTTCGGGTAAAAGGATAAACACAAGTATCTATAGCAACAAACAGCAGCGAATGAGTCATAGTTTCCCTACATCCCACAGGTGTTTCATTGTGGTTAGTCTGTATACCGCTGCTCTCGTCTTTTGTTGTGCACTGATATGGACTCCATCCAGTCAGCAACAGGACACCCAGAGTTTTATCTGCCCTCTGATTGGCTTTCAGACTGATCCTTTACAGGCTTTTTGGGTTCTGGATCACAAAAAGCCCCACAGACCTCCATGCATGGTCGGCAGCTGCAGCAAAGAGCTCAGTAGACCACATCAGCCTGCTGGAGGACCTGGGCTGAGTCACATCATGGTGCGGTTGATGAGGTCAGACAGTGAACGTTGCATCTGGCTCAGAGATAAAACCAAACCCCAAATGTGTCTGACACCATCTCCTGACTATTTTTATTCATGATAGTGATATGACCACATCCCAAGACTCTGATATTCATGCTCGTAAGTCTTCGTATGGTGAGCTGGTAGCTGGACACCAAAGATTATAGCCTTGCTGTTGCCACAATGACAACAGAATACACAACTGACCTGAAAAAGTGGCTTTATGCTGCATACAAAGGCAGTGAGGTCTGTTTGTGTTCTCAGGGGAGGTCTGACAATTAGCGTTTTTCAAAAGCTTTGGACCGAAAAAGAAAACAAGACATACAGGTCAGCAACAGGAATGATTAAAGGTACATAATAGGAAGCATGTGGAGCATTAAGAGAAAAACAAAGGAAGATATTTTACTGTAATCCAAGGAAGAAAAAAAGGAGAAAAACGCAAGACATACAAATTTTATTAATGTTGTTTATTCTCATCAAATCCACCCACAGAGGAAATTCATTTTTATTTATATATTTTGCTTTTCTTTGACTAAACTCAACATTTGACATTGATTATAAACACATTTTTTACATCATTTATTATTCTTCTTGTGGCAGATTGCATCTATCGAGCTCTTTGGATTTATTTGTCAGTGGTTGTGCTGTGCAGAAATGTTTGTGTAATTTACTTAAGGACTACATATAGTAGTATTACTCACTGTCAGTACGAAATATTGTGACTTTTCTTACTTATGCTTATTCTATACTATTTTAGTCTCATAACTATACCACACAAATGGCACACATGAATCCATCTTCATTCTCATAGATTCGATGTTTTCTGGCATAACTGAAAAAGATTTCCTGATGATACAGGAAAACTTTTTATGTGAAAGAAATTATAGTGTTAGAGTAATAAAGAAAATAATCATTAAACTCACCACATAAAGGTTCCTCCTTACAAGAGGTTCTTTCATAAAGCGACTTACTTCAGTACCCTTATGTTGAAGGAATGGACACAGACTTTTACAACGCGGCAAACCACAGCTGGAGGTGATCATAAGTCTCTTTGCTCCTGTGCTGAGTGCTTAAGTGCTCATTACGCTGTGGGATGCAATGTCTTACAAGCTCTGCACTGTCTTACCTGATGAAGTTACGTAACAGCAGCCAGTCAGCAAGTCAGAGGGGTCTGATCCAACAGCTCATTAAATCTGCAGCATCTATCACCTCACCCCAGACTGGTAGAGGGAACTCACTCCAAACCCGAAATTACAGCATTAAATTGCCTGAATTTCTGGTATTAGACAGACTGTAACTCTGAACCCAAGGCAGAGGCTTAATAAATGGACCCACATCCTGCAGAATATTTAGACTGCAAACTCTTGAGCCAAATTGGTATGTCATGGTGGATAAAGCTGTCGACTTTCCTGGAATCGTCTAACACAGCACAGAGGGCATGAATACAAATTATACATTAAATGTTATAGATCCAAAATTAATCAGAAAATTTATTCAGAGCTAATATGGAACGGAAAGTTTTTTTAGAAATGAATCACTGCTCATTTAGTCCTTGGCCTTCAGATATTCAAACCAAAGCTGATGCAAACATATTTATTTGACCTGAATGTGGGTTTAAACTATTAGTCTGGGTTGTGCATTTAAAAAAAACAAAAACAGGATTTTTCTAATCCTTAGAAACCAACTTTGGAAAATTACAGGAAACGTATAAAACCATTGCTATATTTTTTCCAATTCCATTTACCTGCCCGAACCGCCTACTTCATATCTTTCTGTAAAATCACTCAAAATTGTCTGAGTTGTGGACATAGTAACATAAACCTGAACGCCCTTCTTGGAAAAACATGGCTATTATGTGAGAAGATTGATGATAGGTGCATAAAGGTTTTCTCAGAATGGCCTCAGTGCGATGGGATAACGTATCGTTTCTAAAACAACAATGTGGTTTCAGTGTCTCACCAAATTTCTCGGTATTATGCAAGGGTATACGTAATGATGGCCCCCGCAAAGTTGCCAGTAGAAGCTGCGGCTGATGGTTTTGCCATGTGTGAACTGTGAGTTCATTCTCAGACCATCTCAAACTAGCCAGCTGCTCCTTCAGTCACTCACCCCAGCTGCATGCGTTCACACTCACTCCATTTCAATGCATGTCTCACACACACCTACACACCTCATACTGTAGATGGAGACTGCTGTAAATCATCACTGTAGATACTTGACACCAAGTTGGTCATGCAGCTCTGTAAATCTCTCTCTCTCTCTCTCTCTCTCTCTCTCTCTCTCTCTGATTTTCACACAAACACCCCCCAATGCAACCTTTCCCATTTTCTGACCTTTCCCTTGCCTTTTTCTTTTTTAGCCAGACTAGCAGCACAGCTCTAGAGATGGAAATTTCAAGCCACCACATTGGTCCAGATTGAAATATCTGAACAACTATTGGATGGACTGCCATGACATTTTAGGTCTGTATGAATACTAATAACTTCAGTGAATCCCTGACTACTCTAGCGCCACCTTGAGGTTTTGTGTTAAAGTTCTCGACAACTATCGGATGGATTTTAAATTTGGTTTCAGATATTCATGGTCCTCTCAGAGTGTATTTGGTGATCACTTAACCCCTCACGTAGTGCTACCAATCAGGTCAAAATACCACCTCAATGACCTGCAAAACTAATTTCCCATCAGCCTCGGCTGTACTTTGGGTTTGGTGCTGTTTGTTAAAATGCTAAACTAAGATGGGGAACATGGCAAACGTTACCTGCTAAACATCAGAAATGTTAGCATTGTCATTGTCTCGTGTTAGCAACACTGACGTTAGCATTTAGCTCACGGTGTGTTCAACCGTAGCCTTAAAGAGCCGCTAGCTTGGCTTTAGAGACCTGTTTAGTACGACGTCTTTTTCTGACCACCTCAGAATTCGACTGTGGTCAAAGGTGTGGGTGGGACATGGCGGTTAAAAAAGGGGATAATGCTTGAGTTGTTCACTAATAATAAACAAATTCATGTTAGCCTACATTACTGCTTCTCGGAAGAAAACAGTAAGATTACAACTTGTCAAATAGTTTGTTTCTTGTCTAAACTTTTCTCACATTCACATTTTCAGAAAATGTGTAGAGGAAATAAACAGGGATTTGAGCGAAGAGAGGTGTGTGTGTGTGTGTGTGTGTGTGGGGGGGGGGGGGGGGGGGTTGAAGCTATTAGACCATCCGACAAGCTTTAACCTCGTCTCCTCTCCTCTTCATTTATTATAAACCCACACCCTCATCTAAAATGTGAAAAATGAATCCTCACTCTTGTGCAAAACATGTTCATGAAGGATTCTTCGAAGCAAAACGTGATCAGACTATTGCTTCAGGATGTGAGGACAAAACACACCTACACAATAGCGAGCAGCTTGAACAGTGCTGCATTGTGCTCCATTGAGTCTTATTCCAGGTGCTCTCATTAATCCCTCATACTTCTGGCGCATTGAGACCGAGCATGTCTGGTCTAGAAAGGTCCACCGAACAGTGGGAAACAGCTCTTATGTGTGTGAAAGCACACTGGGTCATTTGTTCAGACACAGCACAGCTCGCAACCACGTCTGTGCCATACTCAGCTAGCGTGATCGATTATACTACGAAGAAGAAAGGGAAGTGTACACCAGAGGAAGAGAGGGAAGGCAGCACGTGGAAGCAATTATTGCCCCTGTCTGCTGTGTAATCTAACACAGCAGATACAAGATGACGTGCACGTGTTTGGGTACATGACAAGAAAAAGAAGAAGAAGAAAAAACCCCTCATCATTCTTGTACACACAGGAACTTCTTCCGCTCTCCCAGTCTCACCTCCATACCTTGTCGGAGATGAGGCTGATTAGTCAAATTGCTGCTGCGTTCTCAGGAGTGACAGAGACTATGAAAAATGCAAGAACCTCTGCCTGAAAATGTTTCCGGCAGGGTATTCGTCGCGCATACTGAACGTCAAATCTGAAGAGACACAGTGATCTCCCCCTACAAACATAAATTCTGTATTTATTGAAGCAAAGATAAAATACTGGTGATCAAGCCAATGCATAAAGCCCACAGAATGTGAACCAAAAAACTTTTTCACTCTTGTGTAGGAGTGTGGTTTGGTAAGCTGTACACGATTTTGCGTATAATTTTTTGCGTGGGTGTATGTGGAATCATAACCTACTATTCCTTATAATAAGTGGTTCATGAAGGGGAAGTGGGCCACATGTGGTAAAGTGAAGTTACTTGAGATGGAGGCTGAAATTAGTGACCTTGTTTGAAATGTTGAGGCGCAGACGCCATGCCAGTTTGACTGAATTCCTTTGTTACATCCAAACTCTTTGAAACTGGACTCTCTATTTCCTGTCTAGCACTGTAGGAGCGGGAAGATAATGCATTTCCCAGGGAGACAGATGTCCGATCTCTAAAGTTCAGTCCAGGAAATGAACAGATTTCTTCCACATTCTGTCTCGGCCTCAGTCTTTTCTGCCTTCAACAGTTACAAGGGACGAGGCATGAGGATAGGATTTATATTTTCTTTCGTAACACCAAATGCTCCGACTCATGCTTATCACCCTACTCCACATGTATCTGAAAGGTCTGTGGAAAATCACACATGGCATTTAAGGCTGTTCACTGTAGTAATTGCCCCTGTTTCAGGGAGGATATTACAGGGTCGACAGATCTTCACACAGTCCCCTGCTATGAAGAATTAACTAAGGTTCACAGCAGCAGGGGATAAAACTGTGCGAGAGCATGGTGATTTACAACAGCCTGTCCCACCTGTGACTGTCTGTTTGCCCCAAGCTGTGGATAAATGACTGGGGCAAGTTGAATCAGGGATAATCCACAGCCGAAATTCATGGCTTATAGGATCATTCTTGTCTATTAAAACTGACATCTGGTAACGCTGAACTCACCAAAACAATTGTTGACAACTGGGAACACAGTGATGATGCAAGAATGTCATCTGACCAGGCAAGAAACAAACTATTGGACAAGTTGTAATCTTATGTTTTTCCTTCCAAGAAGCAGTAATGTAGGCTAACATTACTGGTCGAGAAATAAAGTTAGTGAAATGTATTTATTTATTATTAGTGA
Source organism: Seriola aureovittata (assembly GCF_021018895.1). Lineage (NCBI taxonomy): Eukaryota > Metazoa > Chordata > Actinopteri > Carangiformes > Carangidae > Seriola > Seriola aureovittata. The sequence continues at coordinate 17,750,150 of NC_079381.1, read as the reverse complement.
ACATGTCAAGCAGCTTTTGAAGAAGAGACATTTTGAGTGGAGGGGGACAATCAGGAAGTGGTTGCAGGTTGTTGAATGAGACTGCATTAACTCTTTAATTAGCTCATTTATTCATTCATTTGTCTTTCACATTATTGTTTAGTGCTAGCTGAAGTAAATCGTTGAGTTCGTCAAAGTTTTTGTTTTAAAAGAGTTAAATTTTTTTTGTTTGTTTGTTTTTTTGTCGTGAAAAATGTCAGTGAATATTTTTTGTCGTAGTTTTTGTGGACGAAATCAAAATTGATCTAAAAAACTTAACTGAGATGTGAAAACAAAAGTGAACACACCTACAGTGTCAATAATAATCTCAACTGCATAACTGCAGTGGTTCAAGCTGAACCAAGAAGATGATCTGTAAACCACAATGGATGTTTAAACTACACATTTTGATTGATTATTTATTTTGCTCTTTTTTGTTTTCTCTTTTAAATTTTGGTGAGGACAATATTATTATTGCCAAAAATTTGCCAAAAGTACAACAAGAAAACAGAAGCTGATACATCGGAAATCAATCAACCATTTCAATTAAACTTAACATAAATGAATTAATGTAAGTCAAGGACGGTGGACGGATATTTCCTAAGCTTGTGTAATTGTTTCATCTATTGACAACGTGAAGCCAAAACATGTACCAGCAGTAGTTTGCATGTGTGCTTGTGGGTGTGTTTCATGTGGACATCTGTGAATGGAAACCTTTTGTGCTCTGCCAAGGCAGGCTTGTTGTTGCATCGTCAGCTTGGTGTGTTTAGAAGTAGCTTAACAAGCTCAGCAGGACCTCTTACATCAAACACTCCGCTAATGGCTGATAAACTCATTGGGCTTGGTCAAGCTGGACAACAAATGGGCACGTTTATGTCCAAAGCAGCAGAGCGAAAACCTCAGCGTGCTTCTCCGGCTTCTCCCCCGTTCAGAATCCAGGCCAGCTATTTTCATGAGATGTTAAGAGGAAACGGGTTTCTGGTTTATGGGAAAGCAATAAAACGTCAAATCCTTCACTGGTGAAGGAAGCAGCTTGTTAAAAAAAAGGAGTAAAGGAAGACTTATGTGAGGTAAGGAATGACAAAGACAGATGGAAACAGACAGGCTGCTGTGATGTCATAAGGTTTCTGCAAGAGCTCAGTTAGACAACAGGGAGAGTCATCACTGGTGGAGACAGGGTATAAAAAACACCAGTGAAATATACACCAAAGTCTTTATCAGGACAAATCAACAGGGTGATTTACCTCGTAAGGAAAAGGGCATAAATTTTAAACAGATGCTGTGGTTCATTTGCAGGTTGTTAACACAGTAGGTTGTAAAAATCTTTCCATTTTGTTTTCTTTGATTACCTACAAACAATCTCCAGACAACCATAGCCCAAAACTGACAATATATATAGTCCACATCCAATATAAATTCCTGGCCCAAGCTTACTTCAGCAAATCTTTGTGCTTCGCTGGCTGAAAACGCTTCACTTTCTGTGTATTTATTAAACGAGATGAACATGTGTACGACAAACTGCCAGGATGAGAGTGGAAGAGAAGAATAAAAGACCCAAGAGGCACATTAAGGTTTTGAGGAGTGAAGTTTAATGGGATCATGATTGTCTTTGTCGGAGGTCAAATATTTAATTGGTTTACGGGACAAAAAGCACAACCAGAGCCACTCCTACATTCACTCAGCCAACTAAAACTCTCTACATTAGATAAACCATCAGGGCAGAAAACCTCCAAGAACCACTCTCAGCAGCTCAGTCTTACAGAGGGTCATTACTTTTGACAAATGACAGACATTTTGCTCTTTCAAAGGTTGGGAGAAAGGCTATCACATATTATCTTTCTCATTTTGTCTGCACACACTGTTCCCAGCTAACCGTTTTCATCTCCTCCTATCAAAGGGATTTATTGTTCTAGCTGGGTAAAACTCTCCTTCTCTCTTTTCTCTTGTATCTGGGCAATCTCTCCTCTCTGATTATGCTTTAGCTGGTTGAGATCAGTGTTACTCTCCGGGAAAGTAAAAGTGACCTCAGTCTGACTCATTGGTGGGCATCCATCCGCTCCCCGGGCCCTACGACATGCACAGACTGACAGAGAGGCCGACACAAAGACAGACTGCTGCTGGGTAGACAGACGTACAGATGAACAGAGACAGAGGTACAGACAGGCAGGGTCCTATGGTTGCCCCATGACGAAGAAGGAAGGAGGCAAATTAGTGCGGTACAGAGGGCAGACTGTGACCTTACTGGCCAGACTGTTAGCGAAGGGGGGTCAATGGCCTACAGCTGACGTCACAGCGTGCTAGTTGTGGAAGCAGCCAATCGCTTTCCTATGTAGATCCTAAAAAGAGAAAAGAGAAAGTGGTAATTATTAGCTAAACCTCTCCCTCAAACAATGATTGTACAATAGTAACCCAAACTAGGCACAGCAGGACTGTCAAGAGTTTGGAGGATGGTGTCTTTTGTTTAGCCTTGGCAAAACCAAAAACAAAAAGAGCAAAAGTGAAAAGAAAATTGATTAAACAGAATGGTTATCTGCTCTAACGTAAGCTGCAATTCTTAGCATCTAGCTAACTAACTTACTACCTAGTAACTGATGTAAATGTATTATAAGAACTGAATCTGGCGCAGTCACTCTGCCTTTGCTGGTTTTGTCTCCCAGTGACCACTTGCGGTATTGCAACAAAAAAATCCCCTGCGACCAAAAAGGCATTTCCCCCATAGACCACCATTATATAGATGTCTGTAAAACTGTTAATGAGACACTTAGAAAAGCAAACAAGTTGGGTTATTAGTCTTTTTATTCTAAATATATAATCCAAGGCGAGTTTATATTTATAAAACATTCTCGGAGCATAGAAAAGTTACTTTTATCATTCCAATGTAAAGCCTATGGGCTGAGCAGGAATGTGCAGCCGGCAGGGGAAACACTAATGTGCGTGTTCAGTGGGTCGTACAATATTGAAGCAAACCCAGAAGCTACAAATCTTTTTGGATTATGTGCCAGGCAAACAGTTTTCTTTCAAGTGACTTGGCACCATCATTGAGTCCACTGTGCAGTTCCTATAATACATCCATGGTAACTATCGCTATCGGAAAGTGACGTGATGGACCGGGGCTAGCTGGTTAGCATGCTAACTCCAGTAGAAGAAAAGATGTGATAGAGACAAGAATTAACATTGGCGTTGCTTTCGGAGCTAAGGAATGATGTTTGATGCTGAACGATTCTTCTAGGCTGGTAAGTAAACAGCTAATGCTAATGCTAGATATTTAGCAATGGCAAAGTTTACAAATAGGTCCTTTAAAGGTACAAGCACACTTTTTGAAAACACAAATTTAAGCTACTCATTTGTTATTATTGGACTACCTATCTCTACGGTATGCTGCAGTACAAGAACAATACTCTGTTTCTTTATTTACATGTCTTCAACATGGGAGAAGTTGCTGGGAACAATTTTAGCCTCCATTTTTTTGGACGATAACATGTATGTAGCCATCAAGTGCACATTTACCACCCCTTTTACAAGATTCACGTTTTATATTCAGCAGTGCTATAATGTTTTTGCTACAGGTTTTAATTAACATGACATGGCAAAAAGTGAGTCTGTGTATGTGCGTGTGTCTCACCCGACTCCAAGTGTGAGCAGGTGTGAAGCCAGCAGTGAGGGAACAAGGATGAGCAGAACATCGGAGGAGAAGATTCCTCTCTTCATCACCTCTGTCTTCCTAACACTGAGGGAGCCCGGCTGCTTCGGGTGCTGAAACACAAACTCTCTGCAGAGGAGAGAAAGGAGAGAGGACGAGGAGGAGCCAGAGATAAGAGATGCAGGGAGAGGTAAGATAGGAAGGGAAAAGAATAAACAGAAATAATGAGAACACAAGAGAGAAGACTGGGAATGCAAGACAGGTGGTGAAGTACTGAGAGTCTGAGACCATTAAGAACTGCTACCTGTCAAACAGACGTATTGTTCATGTGGCAAAAAATATATAAAAATGAGGGTGATTCATGTGTTTCTCCACAGAACCAGCACCCCACCCCCCAGTTTTCAGTCTATATGTTAAGCTAAGCTAATTGCCTCTGGCTCCACAGTATGAGTGTCATACTGATCCTCTCCTCTAACTCTTGGCAAAAAAGTTCTGTTCTTTTAAAACACCTACACATCTTCACAAGTACTGACTAGTACTTTACCAACTTAGGGATGTAGTATGACATCACAGCAAACATAAATACATAAAAAATTTAATGCAATTAATGACTTTAAAAGAGATTATCTTACTTTGGTGGCATATTTTCTGGTCTACTGGACCAATCCCACACCCAGTCCGTGTCCACTCGCCGCTCACCTTCCTCCTGCAACATACACGACGGATCAGATGATGTCCAACAGTAGAAAAAGAAGAGTAGACACAGGGAAAATAATAAAATATAAAAATGAGACTGTGACATTAACCTGAGCACACATACATCATTGCTGATGCTGATATTCACTTCCATCTTGAGTTTAAACATATGTCTTGTAAAGATTTGGGGGAAATCTCAAACTACATACCATTAGTAGAAGCAACTCCACAAAGACAGTTTTATATAAAAAAAACCCAAACTTTCTTGGCATCTCCCCTGGGTGTAAGGCACCCTTGAATGCATTGCCAATGAGTTTTTAAAATTCTAATGAATAAATAACTTACTAAATAAATTCAAATAAATGTTCCATGAAATCGATGACTGATCTCAAGCAAGTCTCATGTCTCTGTGAGTTGATTTTTAAACTGTGCTGAAACGATGGAAATAATTGGCTGGCTGGAAATCATTATAAAAACATCTAGTATTAATGTAAAATGCAATGCAGTGTAAGTAAATGTGATTTGTAGATTATAATAAGGAAGATGAAGTTAGAATGAACTGAATATTTATGAGATATGTCAGACTATGTCAGTGTTGAATACCTGTATGGTGACACAGTCACTGTCCTGATCACTAGTTGGTCTTGGGGAACCAGTGGGCTGTGGAGTCACCACCTGCGGAGGACTGTGGACAACAAACAGACTTTTACATATGGATTTAGTATAAAGAAATGGACAGACTGCAATTTATTACAGTATTTCTATTAAAACAAAATAAAACAGAGAAAGCAAACACATGTTGAGAAAAGCAAAGTTCCACTGAGCACAGAATGAAACTCATTACTTAAAAAATGAATTAAACACCTCACTGTGCCGTTCAACCCCCCAACAAAACAAAAGGAGCCACAAAGACTATCTGCATCATTACCTGTCTCTACTCCTCTCACACTCAAGCTGCGCCTCCAGAAGGATCCTCTCCAGCTCCCCCTGCAGGGCGGAGGAGATGCTGTCCTGTGGCCCTGTCAGACTCTCCCTGCGGCTCACGGCTGCAATCAGCTCCTCCAGCTCGACCCAGGAGCCTGATGAGGAAACAACACGAGCAGCAGAGTTTGTAATGATGCACAGGCAGTCAGCAAGGAAGCAGAAAGCAGTGGGGGCCTCATGCACATATATTAGACTGTAATGAGCCAGGAACAAGTCGTGTTGAGGAAAGTAAACAAATCTTTAGTTTTAAAACTGAGTGTTTACACTGAGTCACTTTTATTGAGTGTGTAAGACTTTTTGTTGTAATTTTCTACTACTGCACACTATTCTGAGAGTAGATCTGTCACTGGGAATCAAATAATGACAAGATGTTAGTGATTATCCTTAATTAAAAATTGAAAAGAATTGTGTTGTCCAGATATGATGAAACTATTAGTATTTTACAAAATGCAGGCAGACTGTAATTAAATTTAATGAACAGTGGAAGACTGAGAATAATTTTTAAATATATTAAAATAATGAATTAACCTTCCTGACATTTTCTCAGAATGTTTCAATTTTAGTTTATATTTTCCAAATGATTGTTTGTTTGTTTTTGTCATACCAACTCATTGGATTTTTTTGTTTTTAGAGATTGACTATTACAGCTTTTGTTTCTGACAGATAACACATCCTAATCCCATTCTGAGGCTTAAAATGATGCATGTACTTTATTTCACTCATGCAGCACTTAATGTTTTTGTCAGAGCACTTGTTTTCAGCCATATCACAGAGCCCTGAAAGAGATGTGTGACAACTGAAGCCCATTTGCTTCCTTTAAAATGCTATAGCTTAGGTGTGGACAGGTGTGTGTTGTGCTCTGACATATGGTGAGTTATAGGCTAAGCAGCACCACGGATGTCCTGTGACATGACCTGAGAGATGTTGAGTTCAGGATGGACAGTGCTGTGTTACACTTATGTTTGAAAACACACGTATGAAGAATATAATATAACACATCTATCATTGACAATGAAAACGCACACAACATATGAATGAATGGACATATGAATGGAGGTTCATTGGGTATGTGAGCAGGAAGAGATTCACACATGCACACACATATATATACAGATACAAACACACACACACACACACACATACACACATATGCATGCTGGTGTGTTTGGCGTGCCCACACCCACAGCCAAACAGTAGGGCAGGGCTAACTCAGGCTGACAGCATGCTTGCTTACGTAAGATCTTATTTCTGTTAGAGATTAGCCATTCACCCTCTCCCTTCCTCCCCTTGTTTCTCTCTTGTCATGCTCTCTGTATCCCTCTCTGACTTTGGCAGCATTTACAAAACATCAACACCTCATCTGCCCACCAAAGTATCCTTCCTTCTCATCTGGTCCCTCTTAATCTTCGCTTTACCCGGGTTTATGACACTGTGTAATCACACCAACAGCAGCACAGGAGGGAGAAACATTAAGTGAGGGAGGGGGCGGGCGGAGGGGACAGAGCGGGGAAACTGTGCCATTGCCCTAGTTGTTTGTCTACAGAGGGGAGTTATGACATAACAGCTGCCTTGCTGCCTGACTTATCTATCTGTCGCCATTCTGCAGCACTAAATCAGTTTCTATGGTGCAATCCTGTACACATTCATCTGTGCCACTGCCAAATCAGCTTTATGTAATGTGGACAAGAGCTGGATGTTAAAAGACTCAATGGACTGCAGCACAACAGATTAATGTTTGTTGTGAATGCCTGTTTTCAGGTTAGGGACTGCACACAAATGATCAGGGTGTGGAGGTTATTTTTACTTTTTGCTTAATAGAGGGATGTCTGCACCACTGGAGGGTCTTTGGCTTTTATGACACCTCATATTTACTTTTTGCTTCCATGTTTTTCTTGCAAAATTTATTGAAAAAGCCTAAATAATGACATCAAAATAGAAACACCTTTTGTGTGCTCTGTGGACCATAAAGGTGATTTTTTTTTCCTGCTGCTAGCTAGTTAATGATTAGATTCTGCATCATAAAAGAGAGACAGTAAAGTTAAATATATCATATCTAGTTATGATATAATGCATGTTAAGCACAAACCAACATAATAACACACAAAATATTACTGTGCCTTGTTCACTTATTCAGTGACCAGTTTTTATGCATATTTTCATTTTGGGCTTTTAAAAGCCAGAGTAGAAGTGCTGGAAAGATTATTTATCAACAAAAACAAAATGCGACAAAGTGCACTAGAAAAAAATGTGATCATAAGAAATGATTTGCATTTTCTTTTGCCAGTTCTTCTGGAAATTTTGATTCAGATTTGCGCAACATTTGGATGGAAACTTGACTGGTGGTAATAACTTCATTTAGAGGCCCTTAGTTTAAAAAGAGAGAGCAGCTGGAAGGTTTAGTAAACAGGATACACATTTGTTATGTGTTTGGTAATTGCTAAGTAATTTTCAATGTAGGTAGAAATGGCCAATTAACACAATAAACTTGAAATCAGAGTTGAGCTATTAGGGTGAAGGGTGTTACAATATCAACTACCAATATCAGGTTTGGCCCATAAATCCAGTATTGGTCATGCTATAGTTGACAACCTTGTGTTGTTAAGCCAAAATTAAAGTCCAAACACTTCCCCACCTGAATAATTTTCCTAGAGTCCCTTAGTGTCCTGCTCACCTTTACACTGTTCCACATGTTTCACCCAGCATCCTATGTGCCAAGCAATGTGCACACAGCACAGTGGAGCTATAAGCGTCAGGAAATCTCCACAGCTTAATTGGCTTACAGAGATACAAACAGGTGAGTCAGGGAATCCGTTTACACAATGACAGTGTCAGTGGCAACAACAATGACAACTAGCAAACTGCCTTCTTCTCTGTGTGGCTTCCTCTCACACCTGCTCTCAGCCTGACACGCTGTTGTAATCATGTCTCCGCTGATGGGCAGTTGAATATCTGCACATCAGTCCTGGAAACACTGAGCGACTGAATGAATGAATGAATGAATGAATGAATGGGGTCATTGCTTTACATTGTCTGCCCACATTGTTGACATTTGCATTGTGAATGTAAATCGATCTGTGCACACACAAAGCAGCTTTAATCATCATCTCTAGTGGCTGTTTGATAGCTACATGTGAGCAAGTAATCTTATGCGTCGTGGCTTTAAAAGCAATTAAATAAATAAACAACAAAACAACGGCCTGGTCCATCTACCACCATCACTCACCGTAGAGTCCGTCCTCAGGCGTCTGCGAGCCGGACACAGACATGTCTGATCACCGGGGGGCTGGAGGGAGAGAGAGAGAGAGAGAGAGAGAGAGAGAGATAGAAAGAGAGCACGGAGAGATGCTGACACTGACCGAGGAGGACAAGCAGGTGCAAATGCGTTTCTGTCCCGTACGCTTTTCTCTCAATCACTGTTGTGTTTGTTGTAGTCTAAAAGGGACACCGGGCAGGGACGCTGCGTTAATCCGCCTGCCCTCCCCTCTCCTTCCATTCCCTCCCTCCTCCCACCTCCTCCCTCTCCCACGTGTCAGGAGGGAAGAGGTAAACAAAACAAGCTGAGAGCTCAGCAGGTAAGAAGCCACGCCGAAGGAACAAGGTGCATGAAGCAGCAGTAGGTGTGTGCATCCTGAGAAACTTCCTCTAAACCTCCATTTTTTGATGTAGAGTTAACATGACCAAGCATTCATTTCTGATCGGCTAAAAGTTATTCATAGGAGGTTATGTAAGAAACTAATACTAATATCCTAATACAGTCTAATAATATAAATTTTACATGAAACTACACACACTTAAAATGTTCTCCCAGCTCACTGTTGATGTTACATCATCTATTGGAAGCTGGAGAGTTGAAGGTTATGTAAAGATTGGGTGCCACTTTATAATATGGCACATTTTCTAATGTGTATAAGTTGAGACTAGTGGCTTTATTGATGGTAAATGTATTGCTGTATTATAGATAGATAAGTTATAAATCATTATTTAGACCAGCCAGAAGGAAACTGAACTCCCTTCTGGCTGGTGTTTTTCCTTTCTATCTAATGCACTTATTTTTTCGCTGCCAGCAAACATGGTGTCTTGCCAGGAGCGTGTGGTGGTGATTGTTGCTTGACAAGAGCTTCGGCCATCAGTGTGTTTACAAGACAAGAGGTTATAATACACCCTCTGAGCAGTGTTAGGTCGTCAAGGCAGATTAGAGGCTGCAGTGAGTCGCTGTCGGAAAGCGATGAGACAGGCCGGGGCTAGCTGGTTGGCGTGCTAACTTCAGCAGAGGAAAAGACGTGATAGAGACAAGAGTTAACACGTTCCTTTTCACTTCTGGAGACAGCTCTCGGTGAGTAATTGAAAGTTTGATGCTGAACTTGCAACGTTTCCTCTGGACTGTTAAGTAAAAAGCTGTTAATGCTAATGTTGGCTATGTACCAATAGCAAAACTAACAAATGGGCTCCTTTAATAAATGTTTGTGAGTGTCATACTTTCTGATGAGCCATGAAGAGTGTTAACGTTAATAAGTTGTTAATTCATTAGGTTTTTCCATAGAGGTTCATCAGACTGTCTATCTAAAAAGTTAAATCAAGTGTCCTGCTGGAAGAAGATTAAACACCAGACAAAACCCTTTGAACAACCAATTCCCAGAGGGTATGACCTCACTTTCCTCAATAACAACTACAGTCATCAACATATGCGACAGATTAGGCTGCTTAGATACAGAAATTTTGTCTTGTCTAGTTTCTAATCATATTTCACAAACAACCACTAATTTTGCAGCAGAAAACTTTTATGATATTCTCAAATGAAATGGCTCCACACTCCCAAAATAAATAAATAAACACGTTACTTAGTTCTCATTTATGCTCACATTGTACATTGTGAGTCTTAATGAATATCAGACAAAAGCTTGTTTAACTTGCACCCGTTAATTGTAAGTGTGTGCTGTGAAAGTAGAGAACCACTCACCTCCCTGTGACACAGAATAAATAGCTCCGTTTTTTTAAGGTCACATTGAGATTTTTTTTATCTTTAATAAAGGGTCAATTAATAAATATAGTAATTTACCTAAAATAACATAAGGAAAGACCAAAGGTTTAGTGCCCTGACAGCCTTCAAAAGCTTCAGTGTTAATAACAACATGAAAAAAAACATGATAATTTTGTTAATCTTCTTTCATCCTACACACATCCTCAGTATGCTGATTAAATTTCACAGCAATTAGATTTAGATTTTTCTTCTGTTTCACTAGAAATACTGAACTGGTTGGACTACAGGAAAGATGGGACTAATGGAGATCCACAGCTAATGTCTATGGAAACCTGTTTGTTTGTTTGTTTGTTTGTTTGTTTGTTTGTTTGTTTGTTTGTTTGTTTGTTTGTTTGTTTGTTTGTTTGTTATTTGAACTTGTCATGGTCCAAATTGTTCAGGGGTAAGTTTAACCTTATAGTGTTATTACAGTAAAGATCAGGTTGTCAGACAAAAATATATATATATAAAAATAAGAAATCAACTCAGGCAATGAATGACCACACACATCTAGACCAGTGCAGGAAGAATAGACCAGCCAACCAGCCAAACAATGTCACCATCCTCAGGCCCAAACAACACGTATAGGTCTCTTCTGTTGTTGTGTGCAGCAGCATATAACACCATATAACACCATAATATACATGTGCTGCTACAAGTGAAGGTGCAATGTTTCCTCTGTCATGAAAACGATGGATTTACAGAAAGCTTATGTGCCTGTGCTGTAGGAGCTTGGGAGTTATATATGTATATCATGCCATGTCTTAAGAAATATCATGTAATCTAAAAGGATATATTGTGATGTCTGCATGTTAGGATTTGTGACTTCCTCATGGCAAAATTAAATATTGTTTTGCTTGGTGGAATAAGATTAAGAATGACTCTCTTGGTTCTGGGAACAAGCCTTCCAAATTCCCCCTGAGCTCCATATTTATATGGATATAATTTTACTGTAGAGCAGTACACATCATTTATTTATCAGATTCATGGATGGATTATGAGACAATGGCACAGATATGTAAAAGGCCCCTCCTTTCTTCCCACACAGGCAGCTATTGCAGCGGTTTTACATCAGTTGCAGCAACATTTCACAGGTTAACGATAGCTCTAAAGTGCTGCTGCTGTTTGAAAACTACACTTGAACTTCAGCATTTTGTTACAGTAATGATGAAAAGGGACAGGCTGTCCAAAGACTCCTGCCATAGCAAATCCACATTGACTCATTTCCACAATTTAGGAGATCAGGTCAGAATCAATCACTTTATTTAATTTCATGCTCTATCTATTCTTTCTTTGCATTAAAGTCAGTGAATATGCAATGGCAACATTCTATCCATTTGTTTGTGTTTACTGTATTTACATTTAATGCTATTTTGAATGTTATATAAGAACATCAATACCACTATCATGCCCGTCCATTTAATATGAAGCTAGCAAGAATAGCTTAGCATAAAGTCTGGAAGCAGGGGGAAACAGCTATCTCCTCATGTAGCTTCATATTTAGTGTACAGATATGGAAGGAGTATCAATCTTCTTCCCAAAAGTCACCCTGGCATCAAGGTTTTTGCACTTTATATTTTGAATATTTAACTCTTACCTGCTTAGAGAAATTAAAATTAAATTAATCATACAAAATAAAGATCTCTGGCAGGGATGGAGGTTTCTAGTCAGCTGCTCTTTGGACATGCAGCTGCTCTGGAGCCAAATTATTTAACATTCATTTGTCATATTAGTAAAATTCATATTTACTATGATAAAATTGCAGCTTTATATTATAATTAGGCAAGGCTAGGGTTATTGCCAAACTCTAGAAGATATCAGGAAAAAAGCTGTCCCTTTTTAATCTTTGGCAAGCTGTATATAGGCTGTAGAATACCCTTTGATGTGTGCCTTAAAAACATCAAATGAAATGGACCAAAGCAGATCAGGATGTTCATGGTCGCTGCATCATCACTTTATCAGCATCATATACCTGGAGAACATGTGAGAACTCTGTGCTATATTTAAACATTTTTTAAAGGAATTACATCAAGAGTGTGTTTCAGATTTTTCTGTTGTATCGAATGAGCCCTGTGGCCAATGATTCATCTATTCCTGTGACATTCCTTTAAGACGCTTGGCATCAGTGACATCAGTGTACAGACTCAGTGCTGCATTTCATTCATGTAGCCAAGAGCGAACAGAGACACAACACAGGAGGGTGCACGCGCTACACTCTCATGCAAATACACGGCTCATCATGAAGCATGTACCCCTTATTTACTCTTATACTTATTAATAATTTGCAATTCGTTGCAAAACCATTCAGGGTTCAAATGAAGTAAACAACATTTGAAACAAACAGATTTTTTTTTTTCTTCCTGGAAGTGTGTTGTAATGCAACACTTTAAGAACAACATCACCACCTGGTGGAAAGAGCTACCAACAAGCTTCATGTCCTGAGGCAGTTTTATTTACCACCATCAAAATTCAAGCTGTCATATACTATACAGCCCCATACTGATTAAAATACAACTGTTTTATCCTATAAACTTATTTTGTTAATCACTTTCTAACAATTATTTGAGGCAGACAAGAAGATGAAGAATTAAGAATAATGCAAAGTATTGTTAGTGCCTTCTGGTGTGTAGCAGCAGCCAGAAACCGCTCTCCTTTCACAGTCTATCTTCTCTCCCATTTATTATGTTGCCAAGCAGCGTTTTTCTTCTGACCTCCAGCCTTGTCTCTAGACAAGAGGACAGACACAGAAAGTCACTGTTCGGCCCAGAAACAAAGCAGGGAAAGTTCCCTCATCCATCAAAGGAACTTAAGATCTCTGACAATGTCCTGGGCCCGGCTTAGATCAAAGAGGGAGATGCCAGCTGTACTCAGGTCCGGCAAATGACTGCCCACCTCATTCATCCATCATGCTTGAAAGTGAGATAGCAAAATAATAAAACCTTTTCAGGTAATGGCCACGGTTAGGTCTCACCATTAGACACGTCTCCTATCCTACAACCTTGTATTAGGCTATGATTGATGACTTGATCTGAGTGTACATTAAAGGATCTGCTTGAAATTCACTTTTTGTTGCCACTCAGACATGGAGGCTGATTAATGGGTGCCAGTGAAACTTGTAGTGTTCTTCTGGTGGCTATGTGGACACTGTGAAAACAAGATCTGATTGGCTATGTGCAGGGAACCTTTGGATTAGTTTGATAAATAATAATTACACTTCCTGGGCTTACCCCGAGAGGATGGCAACAGACTCATGGGGACAACACAAAGCCCGAGACAGAGAGGAGAGAAAAAGAGATACATAACAACAGCTGCAATGCATGCTATATATACACACTTTTACTATGACATGTTGTTGATTCATAGGATATAAGAGTACAGTCATGCTAGCAGCTTTGTAGGCACAGTGGCTAAGCTAGCATGCTGATGTTTAGCAGGTTTATAACAGTGAGGTTTAGTTTATCATGCAAAGTGTTAGACTCACTAAAGTTTGACCTTCAGGTGGCACTAGATGAAAAATTACAGGATCAACAATGTCATTGCAAACTTCCTGATGCCTGTAAGGACCAAATTTCTATTGGTTGACAAACCACCCAGTAATTTCACATTTCACTCAAGATCACCAATGTCAACCTCCTGGTGGCACTAGAGCTACAGTCAGGGGATCACTGTCAGTAGGTATTGTCCTCTGGAGACCACGAATGGACCTGTAAGAAATGTCATGACAATCCATCTTATAGTTGTTGAGATATTTCAACATGGACTAAAGTGGAGGACTGACATTAGCATCCCTCGAGCCAGTCGTTACCATGGCTAAAAAATGTCCATGTTTTCTACAGCCCAATGATCCACATACACAGACAGCGATAAAATGATATTACAGTTTTAATGACAATACTCTCAGCATATGCAGTATATTCAATATAAAATATCAGTAAATACAGTGCATTTATCTCCAGCTCTAAAGCTGTTAGGCTAAAAAGGGTCATTACGGTTAGTATTTTTAAATTCTGGCTAGGAAATGCAACAACATCAACAGTACAACTCTATTGTGGCCTATTAGTATTATCATTTCTGTCATTTCACAAAGCAGGCTGCAGGCAGCTGCTGTGTCTGTGCTTGCAAGCCTCTAAAACTGTAAAATAAAAAATCACACAACTCCCTTCTAATTACCATTGTGATGGTTTAGATGGTGGTCAGCTTCAAACATCTTCAAAATATTATGGACAATAAACAAAATACCACCTATAAACACTGTCAGCAGAAGCGCTTTGTCATCTGTAGACTCAAGGTCCTCTCTGTAGCTGATAGACCACTCCGCCTGTTCAGAAGCCTCATAGAGTCTGTCCTCCTTTCATTATCCTCCACTGCTCCATCTGCTGCCTCACCATGCTGACAGTCTCCAACAGACACACAAATATGCACTGATTCAAATATCACTGGGTCTTTCAGCTCTCGCAGACGTCAACGTCGCTGCAGTCGTGTTACAGCAAAGCTCCCAGTGCAGCACATGACCCTGAACACATCTCCAATCAATGCGTCACTCTGCTTCAACCCGGCTGCAGGTGCAGATCCCGGGGCATGCTCCCGACTTATCTTGGTAACAGATATGATTTAGTCATAAGTTTCAAAGTTGTTACCCTAGAGGTGTAAACAAATTATTACGCCATTGACATTACGTGAATTTTACACCAAAAACAAAAGGTTCTTCAGTATTTTTTTCAGGTTCTTTATAGGGGGATATTTGTAATTTTTATCTCCCGCCGAACGTGGTTTGTTGTCAGGAGCTGGCGGAGGTGATGATCACTTGTCAAGAGCTCCGGTCATCGTTGTTTTGTTTTTGTTTTTGTTCTTTACAGTATCAGAGCTTATAATAAGCCGTTTGAGCAGCGTTACATCTTCAGGGCAGATTGGAGGCTACAGCGACTCGACTGGCTGGGGCTAACCGGTTAGCATGCTAACTTCGGTAGAAGAAGAGAGTTAACATTGGCCAACATTGGCGTTGCTTCCCACCACTGGAGACAAGCTTGACGAGTTTGATGCTGAGCTCACAACGTTTCTTCTAGACTGGTAAGTAAACAGCTGTTAATGTTATTGCTGGTTATGAGGCAATAGCAAAACGAAATAGCTCCTTTGGCTAGCTAAAGCTACAAATAGCTCCTTTATTTATGTGTATGTAGGATTGTTGGAGAAGTGTGACCAAATAAATGCAGGACTTTTCCTAGTAATGGAGTATATTTGTAGTGTGATGTTGCTACTACAACTTATTTTTGGCTTGTGTGCAGCAGAAACAAGTTGTGGACCAGACACTGACATATCATGACTTTTTAAGTTGATCTGGTGAACTTGTTAGCAAACAGTTACACATCCAGCAGCTATGGAGTAACATTATCCTTCATTTGGAGTCCTACGTCTGTCCACCTGATGAATGTTTAAGTCTAGTATTCACTCTTCTTTGAGCTTTGTTTTTGGTCTCCACCTGCTCCTGAGGGAAATTTCTGGTGCTTTAGCTGCGAAGAGCTCCACATTGTTCACCAGCTAGTTGGTAATTTTGTTTGTGTGCTGTTTGGTGCTGAGCGGTGCAGGCAAACGTTAATGTATTTAATAGTCATTTTTCATATCTTTGCCATATATCATGATAAACCGAATATTTGGGAGGGTTGGAAATTTGAAGACGTTGCTTTCGGCTCAGTAAAATGTCTCAACAATTTTCAGATTTTTCTTAGACTAAATGAGTTATCAAAAACATAATTGGTAGATTAATTAATAATGAAAATAATCATTAGAATGCTGTCCCTCATGTATGTTAATAGGGAGAACAAAAAATTTGAAACACTTCTCAATATAATGTAGTCCAGTAAAATACCACCATTAACTATGACATTAACAACAATATTACAATACATGCAATAAATGTATAAATCTCTATTAAGGTAGAATTATTATAAAGGTACAATTTATGGCATAGCTATTGTATTGAATTGCAATAGATTGTACAAGTGTACCTAATAAAGTGGCCACTGAGAGTATATGCAAAATTGTCCATGCACTGTACAGAATATTCTCAACAAGGCTTGACTCCATGGTCATATGTATATTCCCTGTGCTCCATGGGTACATTATATCCTATTATATACTATTATGTATCAATATTGCAGCCGGTGGCCTGTCCATTCAGCTCCTATTACTGTAAATTCTGTGGAAATAATTGTGCTCTTTCCATGAAATTGTGTTTGAAATCCATTCGAATGATGATTCCCAGAAACTGGGTCTGAAAGTGTAAAAGTACAACATCTGAGAGATGTAAAAACCAGATTCACTGAGATTTTAATGTAATTCTGATAGAGAGAGAGGCGATAGGACAAGATAAGTGATCAGAGCTGATAAAATGGGATGAGATGTCTCAGCCCTTAAGGCATTTCAGTGTAGACTTTATCTCTCTATCTCCGCTGTATAGAGTGATTTCTACTATCCAGCCTCAGGTGACAACAGCCAGTGCAGTGATGATGGGGTCGATTTGTGAAACAATAAGAAACAGGAAAAAAAAAAAAAAAGGAATCAATTTATTCTAGTCATAATGCCTGGACAAAAACAACATATTCCCCATGCTCAGAACTTCAGACAGGAGACAACCCAAGCAAAAATGCATGTTTAGTTTTATACAATTGGGTGTTTCACCTTTTAATTTGCATGCACAACACTTACGCATGTTAATTTAGAGAGGCCTGAAAACACTGGAGTGGTTTAACCTTCGCTGACTGTGGATCTGCCTCTTCTTCAGAGGGCCATTGTCCATGTGTCTCTATTATCCTGCTGGTCACGGTTCCCCGGCTCTGCCCCCCGTTCATATGGGAGATATCTGTAGAATAATTCTACCTGTCTGTTCCTATCTCCTTCTCCCTCCTTCTCTCCCCCCTTCTTTCTGCCTCTCTCTATGCATGACCTTTCTGCATTCCTCTCCAGCTGACCTTGGTGTCCTGTCAGCTCTTTCCTATTCCCCACCTCACACTACTAGCGGCTCTCGACCACCAACCCCCTTAAACCACCTCGTGCCCCCTCATTTCCACCCCCTACTGACTGCTTCTATCCTCCTTGTCCCTTGGTTCCGCCCCCTGGATCACTTTTCTCCCCTCTCTCCTCCCCTCTCCTCCTCTCGCTTCTCTCCCTCTTTGCTCTCTGCAGCTGTACATACTCTGCTTTTTAATTAGACAGACTCACTAGCTCCTCCTCTCTCTGCCTCCTACTCTCCATCCCACACTCCTCCCCCCTTTTCCCTCCCTCCCTTTGCTTACAAGGATAGAGGGGCTTGCATGGCGACACAGAGGGGAGGTCATGATGGAGAGACGCAGAGAGAAAGGGGGAGAGAGGAAAAAGGAACAAGACAGAGAGAACTGAGAGGAGCATCTGAGAGGATAACTGCCTGTTTGCTCACTCTTGTGTTCTTGCTCCCCCTCCTGTCCATTCACTTCCACTCACAGCACAAACGCTCAGACAGCTAGGTAGGCACAGCAGAGCTCAGAGCTCTGAGGGATGGATAAAAAGGTTCCCACGTGAAAGGCATGAATCCACGGAAGAAGAGGAGGGTGAGCTAGAAGAAGACACAGCCAGAGAGGAGAGGAGGAAGAGGTGAGGAGGAGAGGAAAGGGAGACAGGAGAGGAGCAGATGGACTCTACACAGAGGAAAGGAAACGGTGCGAAGCTCACCGAGCAGCAGTGACAGAGAGGTGGGAATAAAAGCAAACATGAACGTCAGAGGGATGGAAGAATGGGAAGAAGAGACGTGAAGGAACAGCGGAGAAGAGGAGTGAGCATTTGTGGGGGAAAGAGACAACACAGAGGGAAACAGGAAGAGAGAGATGTGGTATGTGTGACTCCGTTCTCCGTCCTGATGGAAGATAGTACAGCAATACCCCCATCAGCCTGCTCTTAGCATCACCATAGAGATAACGAAGTGAGAAAAATCAGAGCTGAGGACAGATTTAAAAACATCATACAAGTATCTGTTTTTATTTCGAACAGTGACACATTAGTATCTTTTACTTAATGTTTTGTTTTGGCTCTTTTTACATTCTGCTGTACAATGGAAAGAAAGGCAGTGTATGTCCTTGCAGGCGTGCACACACGTGCAGCATACATTTTGTTTATGTGTTTGGCAGGTGTGTGTGTGTGCGTGCGTGCGCACATATTTATTCTGACAATGGGGGTGTGTTCCTTTCCTCATAGTGTGGCTGTCTTTGTGAAATGAGATTGTACGTGTGTGTGCGCGTGTGTGTTTGGGTACTGGGATTTGCTTCACTGCAGGTGTGGGAGTTATTTTCTGAGATTGTGCAGCTTTATGAGAAGCTTTAAAGAGTGAGGAGCTTAGATTGGTCTGTCAGTGATGTAGCTTTGCAGATTCCAGCAGCGTGCTTTCATTGCATATTTGTCATGAGCAGGACTGTTTGTGTGTGTATGTGTCTTGTGTGTGTGTGTGTGTGTGTGTGTGTGTGGTGGGGGGGGCATATACGCAGAAAGTTTGAGGAGGAGGAGGAACTAAGTGAGGGAATTCCATTTGTATGGATCTGTGTGTGTGTGTGTGTGTGTGTGTGTGTGTGTGTGTGTGTGTGTGTGTGTGTGTGTGTGTGTGTGTGTGTGTGTTTGTGTGTGTGTAAGCAAAGTCCAATGCATCAATGCATGCTGTTCTGGCTACATGAGCATTTAATTTTGCAGATTCATGTAAGTGATGTGTGAAATTGTTAATGCGTTTCAGTAACATTGCTGTGCTTTAACATCATGATGATACATTCAGGAGCAATAGTGTATTGTAGTTTGCACATTCTTCTCAATTAACTTGTCGCTTAGTAATTGTGTCATTGACATGCATGATACAAATCTAATTGCACATGTGCTCTCTCATTCATGCATGCATGCACTTGCAACGCCACGCATACACTCACCACGCACAGGTGCACATTTGTACACACACACATTTGCTGCGTGAAGAAACGCTGTGCTGTTAATCCTGTCTGTCGTCGCACAACTCTTTTCACTTGTTCTTTCACACTCCCTCTGCTCCACACTACAGTATCGTTCCCTTTCATCTTATCTCATCAGCGTGTCTTTTACGGGGTCAGCTATCTCCATCTCCCAGCTTCGTCTTTTCTGTCTACCACTTAATCCTTTTCTCACATTGCTTATAAATCTGTCATCTGTCCTCACCGCTTCATTTTCTCTCTTTACCTAACAGAAGTGAATGTACTCCTCTCTTATTCCTTTACTTTAATTTTCTTTTTCCACGCTCTGATAATCTGTGTGTCTGCTGGCCAGGTGTTTTCGCTGGACTGACAGCGATTGGGCTTCATAGGTAACGCACTATGATGTACTCTTGGGACATTAGTTTAGACAGGGACATTGCAGCAGAAAGTAACCCCCAGGGAGAGGGACCACGCTACATGTACCTACATGTAGCGTGTTGCTATGCACTGGACATGTCAGTTATGCCACCTGTTCTGTTTTGCTGCTGATAATTCACACGGAGAAGTTTGGAACATTTAACCTCTCCGAATCTGTGACAGAGTGGAGAAGAGAGACACAAAAGCTAGAGCACAAAAGAACTAACCAGCCAGAGAAACAAGACAATTAGGCTGCAGAATGAGTGCAAGAAAGAAAACAATGTTTACTCTGGCTTTCTTTCACAGATACCCAAACATCCTTGAATTTGCTCACAGTTGGCTAAGTATGCTTATCACAATCCATTGGCCTACATATAGGGATTTCATATTAGGCAGAGGATTTTGGTCAAAAGAGGACAGATGGAACAAATCATTTCTGGCACTCACACTCTAAAAGTTAGCAGTAATCCAGCCATCCTTCAAGGAAACTGGAACAAGTAGGGTGGCCGCACTATCCTCTTTAGTAATGAGCTGGCCAGTGACTCTGCGAGCCAACGTTTATGTTTGTTTGTGGGACTGTGAAAGTGATGTTTAACCTTGAAATATTTGCATCCTGTGCTGTTGCATAAATAGGAGTGTTAGTATCTCTTGAAGGTTCCGCAGCAAAAACATTACGATGATAAAATTTTCTGCATTGAATTCTGGGCGGCTGTGTCTATGAGGATCAGATCATATGTGTGTAACCACTTATGTATGGTCCTTTCCGGGTGGAGGTAGTGGGGCAATTATTGGGATTATTCCTGCGTATTCTTTTTTCTTTGTTGCTTTGCATTAAGTTTTATTATCATACTTGGTATGCACCATATACTGTATGTATCATGTGTCTGCAAGTATTTATTTGTGTTCTTGTTTCTCCCTTAAAACACTGAGCTAGCAGGGAGGATGCATGGGAAGGCGGTAGCAGTAGAAGGTAGCAGTTGGCATGTAGAAGCTAAGTTCATGTCATGGTGCTTCCATGTTTGCTTCATCGATCAGCAATTTTCCACATGGAAAATAGCTTTATTTTGGCAGAAAAAAAAAACAAAAACAGAACTTCCTTGCTCTCTGTTTGCAGAGGTTGATATTGTAAAACTTATGCTGCAGCTAGTGCCTGGTGAAATATGGCTATTGCAGCAATGGCTGACTGTAACTGGCCAAATTGGATGCCACTACACCGTCATAAACAAACTAGCATTTGCATCTTGCTGCTATTACTCCCAAGTATCTGACAGGAATAACAATGGTCGTGTTCACCATGTTGCCTCGTATATATAATGAATCAAGAATCATAATTTCATTTGTATTTGTTTGTGTTTGTGTTAATTTAATTTGCTGTTAAGCATGATCAGGCTTAAGGTTTCATCAGTCAGAGGCAGCTACATCAGTAACGCTGTTTCTTGCCCTGAGTAAAAGCAATGAAGATTTTTTGTTTTCAAAACCAGATGCCAGACTAGTGAAGATGATGCCCTTACTTGCTTTACGTCCATGATGTACTTTACATATTCTTTTACTTTACATGTTTAGCTGACTTCTGCTTTAGCTTTGCTTATGTATGCATGTGGACATACAAGTCTTTGTGCATTCTCCTTTATGGGCTTAACTGCATTTTTTTAATGCGCTTGTTCATTTTATTGTATCAAATGAAATGAAACAGTGTTTGAGACATTGCTGTGCCGTGCTCCGCTGCACACAATGCTTAACCTAACAAATATTCATCTACAGGCAGCTCTCAAGGAGTTGTTCTTGAATTCAAGATCTATTTGGACAAGAATACAAACACCACAAAGGCTTATGCGCTTTACATCTGTTCTGTCAGCTGACTGTGTTGTAAATTCCTCTGACAGAGTGCAGGTATAACTCTTACTCTTCCTTGTGCTCACAGGACCAATAACTGATCATATAGCTTTGCTTAGTTCCTCTCCAGTTCCCCCTTAAATGCCCTGACACGCTGATGCTCCTGATTTGCCACTTCACTGAACCCTAACCATGACATTTCCTCTGCTGCCAGGGGTTGTTCCCTCCTGCTTTGCTCCCTGTCCCCCTACCTCTGCCTTGTCTGTCTCCCACCGCCTCTTCTCCCTCCTACTTATTCAGATTCCTACTCCTCTCAGTTTGCTATGTGTCTCATAGCATCTCTAAATATAACCAAGCATGTCTACCTCCTCTCCTTCCTCTTCCTCTCTGTGCCTCCTCTTCATCTCAGTCCTGTCTGACAAATTTAAGCGTGCCTAGACAATCCGATCTGACATGCCTTTACATAACAATTCAATCCACAGCACCTTCCACCTCCTCAGCACAGTGAGACCCAAAGGTGTGTTATTGGCATGGATGCAATTCTCAACATCCCTGAAAGACTCAGGCTCAGAATATTATTAGATCTGCGCAGCCAGACTCTTGGCTTCTTGAATTTTGCATGCATCAGATATGTTTCTCAGAGTCAGCATGGCTTAGCACAAGGAGATCAGATGTGACCTTAGCATTATCATCACACACACATACAGAGTCATAAAACCACACACACAGGAAAGAGGATAGAAGCCTATATTCACAGTAATGCCTTCTCAGAGAGGTAGGCAGCTAGCAAGGAGGCTGTAGTAAATCTTAAATAATAACCGCAAAGAGTTATGACCCTTGCTGGCATTATGCCGTTGCACACCTTCCTCCTCCTGCCTGGTGATTTATCTCTTGTCTGCCAATAAAGCTCAACATGAAAATGTCACATGTGGGAAAGGGCTGGCCTCACCCACAGGAGTGAGGCCGTGCAGCATTAAGAAGGTCTGAATTCATTAAAGTGTCAGCGTAAATTTTGATCCGAGGGTTGTTGGTAGATCAAGAGGGAGGAAGGGATGTGAGACCAAAAGAGGCGGCAGGAGCGAGTGGTGGTGGTGGAGGAAGCAAGAAAGATACGACTGACAGGGGTGGAAACAAAAAAGGAGAGGGAGCAGATGGAAGAAAGATAGAAAGAGGGCAGGATCAGGATGACACCCCACTGAATGAGTAAGGGTAATGGTCCTGCGACGGGTGGATGAAGCTCAGAGGAAAATCTGTCTGGGTGAAGGTTGACAATAGAGTACTTTTTAAGAGGTGGGGAGGAGGACTGACAACTGGTGTGAAATGGCATATTAATGGATAATGGGAGAAGTAGAAACATGATTTTTATCTAGGCAGAATTAAGAAAAAAAATCATCATCAAGGTCAAATGGACAGTGTAGATCAGAACAGGTCAGTAATATGCCACAGACGTGCCTTTGCTTTTGTTTTCTAGCCTCGGTAGTGCAGGATTCAGTCCTCCCCGGCTGAGTGAATGTGTACTATTACCCAGAGTGATTTGGTCTTCTATGTGAATCATAGTTAAACAGCTCATCTGTATACACTGCAGTGATAAGAAAGTCAAATGAGAAAGAATCCCGTGGTTTGTTTCTAAATCCATTAATATATCTAATATATAGTATGTATGGCAGCTATTTCCCCTCAAGGTTCTGTCTGCTGTGACTTTAATCATAATTAATCCTAATAACCATGTTTTTAAAGGGGTTGACGGTGGGGGTGCGGTTGTGACAAAGATCCTCCTCTTCAGAGCTGGAGAGAGAAACAGAGAAAACAGTGGACGTAAATAAAAGTGGCAGCCCCTCGGGTATCTCTCTCCCTAAATAACCTGGGAGCTGTGAAGGAGTCACTAATTACCCCTCCCACAAAAGAGAGGGGGAACAGAGTAACGGCCAGTCACACTCGCACACAGAATTAGCCCGGGCCTGTCAATGTCAGAGGCTATCACAGGGAGATAACAAGGCACGGATCCATATATTGTGTAAGGCAAATGACAGCATCACGCCTGACTGCCAGTGGCATGGGCAGGAAATGGAAGTGATATATATACGTATCAAGGCCATAGATTGTCAAAAGCGGAGAACAGAATCAGAGTGACGAGAACATACTACTAACTACAGCATGTCGGACAGACTGTCATACAGTGACCAGATGAATCAGAAAGGATGTCGCCATGGCAGATCATCAAGGACTGATAACAGGGCCACAGACTGTTAAACATTGAGGAAAAGAAAAATCTGTAAGACACACACACATATGAGGAATGAAATAAAGAGTCATACTGTGTGCCCATGAACAGGAATAATACTGTGTACCACCAGTACTGCTGCTGCTGCTACTTCAATTCAGCTACTTTTAATAGTAGTGTTAGTAATACCTACATGCATATGTACAGAAGACATAACAAAAGGGAATTGCAGGTAGAGCAATATGAAATAGACATAAAACATAAGTATCCCCTTCAGCCAGTGTGAATGGGCCTTAATTACAATCTCTTCTCTTGTTTTTGGATGGATATTTCTCTATTGCTGATGATATACCTAGTGTTTTTCCTATACTCTGTTTTTCTTTCGCCACCTCCATCCTTTCATTACTTTCTCTGAATTGATGTCTTCTTTTCCCGTTCTGCATTGACCCCGCTCTCATGCATTTTTAAAATAGCTGCCTATCTTATATCTTCTTCATTATCCCGAGGAACAAGCACTTTGTGTTTCAATGGAAATGCAATAATACGGAAACAATTACAGTCTCTTACTCCTTTTCTTTCTCTCTCTGTCTTTCTGCTGTCTTCAGGAGCTCCCTGTGTCTTCAGCCATGAGAGAGTGACTCACTGAGAGAAGAGCTGTGAAAGAAAGAAACAGGGTGAGAGGGATAAAATCAAAAGGAAGAGAGGGAGAACAAAAAAAAAAAAGTTACAGGAGATAGGCCATTATGGGGAAGAACGCAGGCCCATCACATACTTTGTCCATCCAATCTCCTGAGGGCCCAGGGGACAACACAGGCAGACAAGGAGGGCCCGCCAAGTAGACAAGCCAATGTGATGGGCACAGAGAGGATGGACAAGTTGCACTCCCCTCCTCCGGCCTCATCAAGAGTTCATCTCCCTGGAAAGTTAAAGAGAAATGGGAATAAGAACCAAAAGTGCACAATTTCTGAAGACATGGAACAAGTATGGACACTTCTCCCGTGCAGATTTTAAAGAATATTTGATGCTGCATATATTTATTTTTGTATGAACATAAGAGTAAAGACCCACAATGTTCTTTGGGTTAGCATTTATCTGAGTTATCTATACTCAATTTCTACTTGATGTGCTTAATATTGCTACATGTTGAACTGTGAATATGGTCATCCATCCTTTCTTGAGGACAATCTTACTCGCAAAGGAAGTCCTTGGTATATAGATCTGAGATAACCTGAGCGGCTGCACACAATCCTATAAAGAGACAGCTACATTCTCAGTCTGCTCTGGGATGAAACTGGAACTCAGTCAATCAATTGTACAGATCTCTCACTGTTATAACTAATGTAAAGGAGAGGTCACTTCTCTTGTTGACACACTAACACAACTGGGCTTTTACAACATCAAACTGCCTAGAGAGCCTGTGGATGTTGGGGGAGCAAGAGAGACAAGAGAAATGGTGAGCAAAGAGCCCAACCACTTGCTCACAGGCCAAACCAACGGCAAGAGCACTTTGGCGGACAAGTTGCCCGGGACAATGACTGTGCGCTCTGTTCTGCTCAATCGAGACTCCCCAGATATTGAGAGCCGCCTCAAGCGGCGCCGCAACCGTACCCACCAGGTCCGCTTTAAAGACCTGGAGGATGGCAGCAGCAGCAGCGGCAACAGTGGAACAGGAGAAAACAATAGCCATCAGAGGCCTGCCACAGACTGTGACAGCCCACATCCTCTTCGTAAACACAGCAGCAGATCCCCCCAGCCATGGACCGACAGGGATGGGCCACGGACCGACAGTCTACCTGGCCAAACCTCTGTGGTGGGGGCCGTTCGTGGAGACATGGCAAGTACTATAGAAGTGGTGGCTGCTTTCTTAGCCAGGGCCCCTCCCCATCCATTGACGCCGGGTCCCACACGTCGATGCTGGGCTCCACCCCAGACTAACTCCCTAACCTTGCCAATGACACGCAGGCCCAATACAAGCACCAGCACAGCCATCCAGACCTCCCCATGCTTGAAAAAGCCCCAGTCCCTTTCTTCCACCCACACACGTAGCCACAGCCTTGGGGACTCAGTAGGCGTGGATGGGGATGACGAACATGACTCTCAAGATGAATATCTTACGCATAACCATGTGTTGCTGCCTGGGTCCAAGGACCAGAACGGTCCTCCTGGTCCTGGGGATCGAACTCTGGTGGAACGGAGGTCTAGAGCCTCAAGGACAGACATGAAATCAGCTGTGAGTGTGGTAAAAAGCTCAAGGCACAGCTGTCCCCCTTCAGTCCTTCACAGCGCTGAGCCATGTCACTGTTCCTCTGTATCCTGCCGTGATGGCCCCAAGCGGCAGGGAAGCAGCACTCCATCGACGGTCAGGAGGAGAAAGCGGCTGAATAGGACAACAAGTGATCCTGGAAAGGAAGTGCACTACTGCACTACTCCCACTCAGACTGAGAGCCCCAGTCCGTCCCCGCCGCTCGCAAACACCAAACTCTGCACCACTCAAGTTCAAACTGAGAGCCCCTCCCCATCGCAAAACTCAAAGTATTGCACCGCCCAAAGTCAAACTGAAAGCCAACATCAGTCTCCACCTTTGAGTGATAAACAATGCACAACCCAAATTCAAATCCCCAACTCTTGTCCAGCCCTACCTCCAAATGCGGAACAGTGCACCACTCAAATACAAACAGACTCTCCCCGTCGCTCGCCTCTAGATAATCAACCTTGCGCCACCCAGACACAAACGTGCAGTCCCTGTGCTTCCCCACCTCTCACAGTAACACCCAGTTCAGTGCAAATTCAATCTGAGAGTCCCGTGTCCCCAACTGAGACTCAAGACCCTCCCACCACCCAAATAACTACTGTGCCTTACTCTACCTCTCCCCCACCTACAAGTGCACCACCACAGAACCCTGAACACTGCGCTAAGCCACCTTGCTCCTCTCCAGCCAAGCCAACTTGCACCACCCCACCTCCGCCCATAGCACTGCCCATTCCTTGCTCCACTTCTGCACCTACTGTTACCCAACACCCTATACCCTATTTTACTGTTGTGTCACCACCAACAACCCCCAGCACAGCTGTTGTCTGTGCCACTCCTTCCTCAACTGCACCATCATGTCCCACTCAAACCTGCACCTCTCCGATCTCAAACACAACATCATCCACTCCCTTAACCTGTTCCACCCCTACCCCAACTGCAACCCTCAATGTAACTCCCGTTGACCCCCCCAGACATCCAACCACTGCCCCAAACGTGACACATCAACCCCTGTACAATGCATCAAACGCTGCACCTCCCCCAAATCTAACACCCTGTACGTTTGTAACTCAAACTGCCCTGTCTTGCACCTCTATATCATATTACACTACCACACACCCAGCTGGTCCCCATGCCCCTCACCCGAATTCTACTTCACCTTCTTATGCGACTCTAATACAAACTGTATCTCATTGCAACATCCCATGTCAAGCGCTTCAAAATACTTCCTCTGCCAACACAGGCATAACCCCCTACTCCTCCCCCGTCCCAAACCTAAAATCTTGCACTTCTCCGCCTCCACTTGTGAAAACTTATGCGTCCACTCTTCCAAATGTGCAACCGTGTGCAACACCAACTAAAACTGTTCCTCTGTACTCTTCCACATTTCGTGCTGCGCCACCATACACCCCCCCCTCTCAGGCCTCCTACAATGCTCAGGATAAGAGGGGCATTCGACTTCCACCTCCTCCCCCACCACCTCCGCCCTACACGCCTCGTAAAAAGGGAAATGATCCACCAGGTCCTGCGATCCGAACACCCATGCTCAGGGCAGACAGCAAGGCCAGCGAGAAAGATAAAGACAGGGAGAAGGAGAAAAAGGAAGGTATAAAATGTACAGACTCACCCAAGCTCTGTGAGAGAGCCAGCTCTCTGAAGCACAGAGCTCAAACCCCGCCAGTTGCTGTGATGAAGGGAGAGAAGCAGTCCTCCTCATCCTCTCCTGCCAAGGCCTGTTTTAAGCCCAGCTGTCTCAGCTCAGCTCAGGCTCAGCTTGGGGCACTACACAAAATGCTCTGCTCAGGAGCCAACGCCAGGCCCAACACACCCAACAGCCAACACCCTCTTCCTCCAAACCAGCAGGGTTGCTCTGGAGCCAGGGGCTGCTCTGCTCCTGGGGAGCGGTCTACAGCTGGGCCCCTGACTGCCACCCAAGCTGACACACTAAGACAGGTCCAGGAAATCCTGGGAGGGTTAGTGTCTGGGGCAAGGTGTAAATTGGACCCGTCCAGAGTGACAGAAAAGCTCCTGAGTCCCAATGGACCCCTGCATGATATTCGTAGCCTGCAGAACCAGCTCCACAGCTTGGAGGGGGTCCTGGAGACCAGCCAGAACACCATTAAGGTCCTGCTGGATGTCATTCAAGACCTTGAGAAGAAGGAAGCTGAGAGAGACGGGTGAGGCAATATTTTATTTCAGTAGGACAGTTTACATTATAAGAATGACAAGGTAATGCCTGCACACTGTCTCCAAACCACAGATCTTTTGTCAGGTTGTAAGATACTAAACTTACTACTGTTTACCTGATGACAAAAATAAGATGATTTACACTGTGATAACTCTCCAGAATTGCAAAATCCTGTCTCATAGCATTCTAAGGTGCTGTGCAGTATTTTGGCTTATTATTTGGTTTATATTTCATTGCCTCATCAGTATCTGAGTTGTGTTGCTGAAAGCAGAGCAGTTTTCCAAGCAGTTAAGAACTGACACTTAAAAATCAGAGCACAAAGTAAATGTCTTAGAGGGCGTCTTCACTGAAATGATGCGAAGACCATTCAACCTCAGTTTGGATTTCACATTGCAGGGCAAATGAAACCAGGATCACAGTATTGTTCTTTGCACCACATGTCCAAGGTGGTGTTCAAAGTTATTGTTAACAGTAGTGTGAAATGTTGCATAGCCCAGGGTTAAATCTGGGGTTTTGAAAAGGGTTCGCCTTAGTTTAAATGTAGTGTGAAAGCCCTGGGCCAAAAGATGAGCTATCCCACATTTGAAGTTGTAAATGTGAAATGACTGGAGGCCTCGGGCTAATGGAGCTGTAAACCCAGGGCTAACGGGGGGCTCTCAGCCCAGGGCAGAGTGCAGTGTGGAATACCATCTGGTAGTCTGTGGCCAAGATGAATAGATAGATAGATAGATAGATAGATAGATAGATAGATAGATAGATAGATAGATAGATAACAGGGCGGGAGAGAAGAACAAACAGTAGGAGTACGTAAATTATGAGTGCCTGGTATTTCGGAGACCTGGAAAGTAAATGTCAGCATGTAGCCTAAGTGCCTGCTGTTTTATTCTCAGACAGTTAATTTCTCGAGTAAGATTCAGGTTCTCTCTGCACAAAAACAAATGAGAGGCAGACATGATAATGTGACCATAGCTTTGCACTAAAAGACTGTCTCGTCTCTCCTGGAAAGGAGTAGACAAGTGGGTTGTTGCAGGCATATTATTCCTCACCAAAAAGGGAATATCCACAACCCAGCAGTAATAACCTTCCTGCATCATATGCTGTGAATATTACAGATAGATGGTTGTTGTGCCTAAGCTTTTGCTGTGATGCAGCCACTCTATTTATAGGCAATCCCAGCATTGTAAGCATTGTAAATACTTTTGCAACAAAAAGCTGTGTGGACAGGACACAATGAAAAATTGGGTAAGAATGAGAAGGAAAAGGAGACACAAATAAAGAAAAGGAAATACCTGATTGAAAGGAAGACAGAAGGCAGGAGAGCATATGTAGTTATTTTTATGAAGTCTCATGCAAGTCTCAACTTTCCATATGCTAAAGAATTTATGTCATGTCAGACCACAAGGAGACATTTGGGAGATTGGTTGCACCTATTTTGCAGCATCTCTTTCCTCATGTATATATGCAGCAGGCGAGGCTAGATAGAAATCAGCATTTGGCTGTCATCATGTTGGTGGATTCAGATGCTCCACGCCTCTTAGTGTAAACCCTTTACCATTCTCATCAAGTCTTTAATTAATCTGCTTCCTACATTGTAAGCTGCTTAGTAATTTCTCCCGCCTTATCACACCAAAATAGTACACGATGCTGGGACAAGAAAACTCTTGGATAGGAAGCGACATACACGGATGGATGTGTGTCTATGAATCCATGGAAAGTGCTTGACTGATATCTGAGCAGCGTAATCCAAATCACACTGTTAACACTAATGCCAACACTATACTTTGACATTTGAACATGTGACTGCGTGATCGGCCGTCTCATAAAGTGACATATCTCGCATGCTCCGGTATAAGAAATCAGTGGTGGGACTAAGTCTAATGCATGCAGACTTGACTTTTACCTCATAAGCATTATCTTATGCCTGGAGTGATATGGTGACTCATGGTTTACGTAACAGCCTGAGCCTGTTGGAAGGGGTATCGTTCATTAAAAAATGATCAGGGGTGATTTCAGAGAGGAGATTGGTATATTTGCAAGGATGTGTGCGTGTGCCAGAAATCCGGTTCGACAAGGGAGAAGATAACCTGAATATGTCTTTGTGGGCTCACACAAACACACACACAACATCACTCTTTTACCCCTGATATGTCATCTCTGTGCTTCTCAACAGAAGACATTCCTACAGGACCGGACAGGACATTGAGAACTGTGGGACCTGCAGGGACTGTGCCTGCATCATCTACAGGTATGTGGCTGGATGCTATGCGTGGATTTCTGCATATTTATTGCTTGTTTTACATGTGAGCAGCGAGAGTGCAGTGCGTGTCTCGGTGCACAGTTATGTGCACCACGCTGTCATTTTGAATCACGTCAGTTTTGGGAGTTCAGTTTTTATGGCTTGGCAGGATCGTCGCTCTGCTCTGTGTGACAGCACAGCCGGATGCAGCACTTTGAGTATGGCCACTCGTTGCGGGTTTGATCACTGAACACAAGTTACAAGAGACTGATTAAGACTTATCCCACACACACTCTCATGCTCTCTCTCTCAAATTTAATGAGGTGAGCAACAACACAGACTTAAGTCGTGCACCCGTGTGAGCTCCCTCTTTTTTTTTTTTCCCCTCCCTCCTCCTCTATACTCTTCTCATTTTTTCTACTCTCCTTATCTCTCTTTTACACACACAGATGCACAGATGACACAGTGTCAAATACGCAAACACACACACACGCAGTTACTGCATAATCATTCCGCTCTGAGATTTGAATTGAAATCAATCAATTAACAAACTGGATTTCACACTTTACAGGAGGGTGAAGAAAAAGCAAAAAGAAAAGTGTGGATTGCTATGAAATTGAAATCCCTGTCTCTTAGTTGTAAATGTCAAAACTGTAAAAAGGGGGAAAATGAGGGATATTAGCAGAGGAGGCGAATCTTGTCGAGGGAGAGGAGAAAGAAAACAGTGGAGAGAGAGAGAGAGAGAGAGAGGAGGGATGGCTTTCAGAGTGCTTACATGCACAAATATAATTTGATTATGACAGGATTAAGGCAGTACTCTGATTATTAAAACTTTCATGTAAACACCTTACAGGGGTTGTGTTTGTCAAATTATGTAATAAATCTCAGAAAGCATAACCCAATTACCAGGCCAAGATTCATCATCAGTCTTTTTAATTGTGGACTGGAGCTGTGAGATGTGGCATGTATGCACCTTAGACTGATTACTTCCAATGATTTGATTCTGCACACTCACCTACCCACTCATTTATTAATAATACTTCTTTATTTATTTATTTATTAATGGCTAATAAGGTGTTTCCTGTAGCTACAACACATCCTCAATGTTAAAGGGATTATCAAACAAATGATATTATTGCTGAAGCTGAGTTACTGTAAACCACATAAATGATTCAGTCAGACCATTACCCTAACCTGGTTATTCAGTCATTTATTTATACTGTGTATGCAAACCTCCCCCGATCAAGGAACAGAAGAAGAAGACAGACAGTGGGGGAGGACAAGAAGAGAGACAGTTGAGGATAAGAGAGTAGAAAGCAAAAAAAAAGAAAAAAGATCTGAGAAAAAAGATCTGAGATTTAGAAATGGAACAAGAGAGAGAGAGAGCTGAGGGAGAACAGGCCTATAAAGAAAATGATTCATTCAGAAACTAAATACAGCTTCATCTTGAAAGATTAGAATATTACAGTGAGGGTTACTGCTCAGGAACGTCAGTCTGAAGCGGTGGTAGTTCCTCATCTTGAAGACAGAGAATAAGACATACAGACTGAGAGAGGAAACGTGACAGTAAATAAGTTATCATTATGGCATGTTGTACTGTGTTCCTCTCCTAGGTGGCCAGTCTGAAATATTACACTGCACAGTCAAAATCCCAAGCCACTGTTTTATGGTCAGATGAGGACTTATCACTCAATCACCTGTCAAGTCGACACGCTTCTTTCATGTGTGACAAGAGGATTTTCCTGCTTTGAAAGGGGAAGAGATTTTCTTTTCTTTGAGGTTCAAGTTGAGCTGAGTCTAAAAAGAGAATTTGTCAGTGTAAGAGAAAAAGGTGTTGGAGGGGGGAAAAAGAAAAAAAAAGATAAAGTGAAGCCTGAAAAGGAGTGAGTGATGGAAAAGCCATGAAATCTGACAGGACAGATTCCATCAATTAAAAAGCTTCTTCAAGAAGTCTTAGTCCTCAAAGGAAAGCACAGCTCAGCACACCACACACTATCAATCTACTTGAAAAGCTTATAGAGGAATTTATTTAGAAAAATGAAAATAATTTCAGATTGTGAAGGATGCAGATTCAAGAACATTTGTCCCCATCCAATAAGCTACTAATAAATTTGACCTGAATAAATCTAAAGCTACACAACTTTATTTTCAAGCTGCTATGATCAATATATTTTTATAATAACAATAAATGAAATGACTAGGTATGATGTGAAAGGGATCGCTCACAGAGAAATATCCCCCAATTCTGCCGTTCTCCTGAGCTCTACACAGCGTTACAGCGTGTTTCAGCCCATTGTTTTGGGTTGCTGGTTCACAGCTTTACTGTTTTAGCTGTTTTCATTTGGGCTTCCTCTCAGTATGTACACATAAAAAAAAGAAAAAATCAAGCAGTATGCGGTTCTGACTTATAATTTACCATTGTTAAAACTTCCTGCTGTATTTCCAAATTAACAGCTACACAGCTTTAAAACAAACCTCCCCTCAAATACAAACCACGTGTAATAAAAAAATATTATATAAATAATAAGATTATTATACAAGTCAGAAAATGAAGCAGAAAAAGCTTTATTTTTTTTTAAACTTACAGTAGCCTGTAAGCCACAGCCACTGAATACAGGTATGAATACATGTATATATGTGACATAAACAGATACAGATAATAGCTCTGCGTTGTACCAGGTGTTTATGGCAAAATAACTCTAAAAGCCCACTTCACGCTTCCTGCGCAGCATCAAACAGCAGCTAAGGTTAGCAAGTACCTACTGAAGCATTTAGCAGCTAAAGAGCCAGAAAACAGCTGAAAGTGAATATTGAACCTACAGTATTGGGGCGGCCGGAAACACAACTAGTATTACTTAAATCAACTTGAACCAAAAGGAGAATATTAAGGGGAAGATCAGGGTAAATAGCAGGAAATAGTGAACATTTCTTAAAAAAAATAAAATGTGTTTGCATACAGAGCTTTGTTCTCCAGTTACTCAAGACATCTTTCAGGGCAACGCTTATATAAAAATGCTAATGACACTTCAAGCATGCAAATGTAGATACTTGTGGCTACAGAATGTAACATTTTGAACATTTTGTACCCAACCAAGACTCATAAATAAGCACTTCATTTGTTCTGCTTTTTAAGGGTCTCATATTACAGGAAGAATAATGCATGATGTATGTGATGTTATTTATCCAGCACCAGTGGCACATTAACTACATATTTATACGTGAGTGTGATTGTGTGGCCGTGCAGGAGTGTTAATTAGTGAGTGAAGTGGTGATTTTCTCTCCATTTTATTTTATTTTTTTTTCTGTTTTGCTAATGGCAAATGTGCTGTGTGAAACAAAGTAGGGAGGTCTAACAAGGAACTGTTGTGCTTAATCCCCATGGAGTGTGCGGAGACGGCAGCCTTAATCAGATCTGTGCTGTGCTGCTTTATCTCTGCTGCTCTGTCTATTGCTCGATCACGCATTTGGCTGGAGGAGCTCGATGGGCTGCTACTCTGAGATGGATTAATGACTCTCTGGACCATACGATTTCAGCTAAACTATGAGTCCACAAAGAGGTTTTTTTTTTTCTTCCCAAACACAATCCGTCATTGCCTTCGCTGAACAGCAGATAATTGAGAAAGGGGCTGCTGAAGAAGCAGTCTTGCTTGCTCTTTCTCTCTTCCCTGCTTGCTGCTATCTGTGGGGATGCCACTCATGCTTGTTTAGTATCTGTACTGTGGCATCATTTCACACTTGTATTGTTGTCTCTCTCTGCTCCTCTCATTTACAATCTGGGCTGACTCTTTAAGCATCCTGTTTGTCAATCAATGCCTCCTCACATCACTGATACGCATATGCATGCCAGTGGTGGTAGAGTGGAGGAGTCCTCCACTGAGTCTCCAAGACTCGTACAAAGAAGGCTATAGACTGATCCATTGGGAGAGCTTGAGACGAACATTTTGTGACAGCGCCTACAGTAACAACTCATCACTCGCCATTCTCACCACACACCCATCATGAATCAGCGCTTCCTGACGCACATCTCCACTGACACAACATCGCATG
This sequence comes from Seriola aureovittata, assembly GCF_021018895.1. Classification (NCBI taxonomy): domain Eukaryota; kingdom Metazoa; phylum Chordata; class Actinopteri; order Carangiformes; family Carangidae; genus Seriola; species Seriola aureovittata. Next base: position 17,715,654 of record NC_079381.1, on the reverse strand, counting down.
ACAGGAGTGGATACTTGCACGCTGTCTTTCGATTGCGATAGACCAGAGAGTGAGGTGGTGGAGCATAAGAGACACTGGAGACTGGGCACCGGGAAGGAAACTGGGATGACTCTTCATGCATCTCAATATCTCCAACTTTTTTTCTCTCGTACCTCTTCCGTCTACACTCTCTCTCTCTCTCTCTCTCTCTCTCTCTCTCTCTCTCTCTCTCTCTCTCTCTCTCTCTCTCTCTCTCTCTCTCTTTTTAACAAATGCCTAACTCTAGGGTGCAGTGAAATATTCATCCACATAAAAACTTAATCACAGTGGCTTTAAAAGATTTTAAAAAGTAATAATAGTGTTAAAAGAGACCTGGAGACATCTCTCTGTTGGCCTGGTGTGGCTGAAGGATGGCTGCCAGACACGTTTGTCCAATAGATCCCCAGGATGGAGCGGTGCTGCATGTTTTGCATGGTTAAACAGGCAGTAAAATGTAGGCTGATAAGTTTCAGAGAGAATAAATTCATCATGTTAAAAAAAAAAAAAATCCTAACGGCACATGGAGACATAACATGAATATCAGCTCTCTGTGCACCTGAGTCAAGGGAATATGGAGAGCTCGTACTCTAGAGTGGAGAATCTAGTTGGAAGAACAATGTATAGTGTCTTTGCTGT
>NC_079381.1:17617500-17712500 GCF_021018895.1 Seriola aureovittata | reverse complement strand
GCGTGCGTGCGTGTGTGCGCATGCGCAGCACTTCCCCCGTGGATGAGGCTGATAATGGAGAAGTGGTGTGTGTGAAATGTGTAAAGGGCAGGGCAGGCAGTTCTTCTGCAGTAATCCATCTTTACTTCAGGCTGAGCCGTGGAGCAACAGGCATCTCACAGGGGAGAAGGAGAAAATACACTGTAGGCATCAGTCTCATTCATATGAAACTACACAGAGGAAATGTTCAGCCAGCAGGAGCATGAGCTTTTCGCAGGAAGAAAACAAGAAAATAGAAATGAAGATTATTATTTGTTTCATATCCTCTGTTTTTCTCCTGCACCACTGACAGCACTACGGTTAGAAAATAACAGGCACAGTGGTATGTGACGTGTTGCAGTGCATACATCTAAAAAACCCGCATTCGTCTCAGACCATTCACTGGTAATGTGAAACCATGAAAATTGTTATATGTCCTTGCAAATGTGTATCCATCCACTCATGAGTTTGTTTGTGTGAAGAAATGACAGATATAGGGCTGGGTGTGAAACAGAGGGAGAGGGAGCGAGAGACACACCAAGAGGAGAGGGAGAGCGAGAACCCTTGTTCATGCTGTTTGGCAATAATCACAGAGCCCAAGTTGTGCCAACAGTGAGTGCCAGATGGTGCCCATCACCGTTTTGCCATGTCTTTGAAACGGGGAGGAGAGAGGAAGATAAAGAGTGGCATGTGGAACAGGGAAGCGCTGCCTAATGTGGATGATGTGTCATATAAATACTAATCACTTTAGAATCACACCCACAGCTAAATTAGATCCCTAAAGCTCTTCCACTAGCACCCACTCTCCGTCTTCTCCCTGCTTTGGCACTGAGCTCATGTCATTATGAGACGTGATCGATGGATGATTAAATGCTCACTGCTAACATGAGCAATATTTTCCCATAAATTATAGTCTAATAGTATTTATAGGTAGCGTAAGTGGTAATTATTAGTAATAATTTACTAATGGTTTAATAAATCATTTATAAGCATTGTTTTGGATTGCCTGGTTTTAAGAAATCACTTTGGCTCCCCCAGCATGAATGTGTGCTTGAAATGAATTAGTTTGCACAACATATCGTCCTCCCTTGTCTGCAGGCAAGTGTTTATAGTTGTTCTCAACAGCCACAAAGACGAGATGAAAAGCCTGGCGTGGACATGATTATTGTTCAAATGAGGATAATAGCGCACAGTTTCCAGTTTCACATAGAAAATCTTCAGAGAAAGAGCATAGCACTCGTTTTTTTACACACAGCAAATGACATTAAATGCTGTAAAGGTGCAGGGGGTTTCAGATGCTGCTTGACCATCTGACAATCACTAATGGTGAAGCATACTGATGCTGTGACACCTCCCTTGCTTTTTTAGTTGGCACCATCAGGGAGATGGCACCAGTGGCACAATTGACCACTTGTTTTCTGGAAGAGGGCTGCGGAGCCTCCTGACTGAGATCCATTTATTAACCAATTATAAACATCTAAATTCGATAGATTGTTGTGAAATTTATGTTTTTTAATGATCAAACATTTTGTTATTACTTTTGTGATGACTCATTAGAGAGTGAAAAACTTGTGCTTTTACGAACTTATATTCATATTTAGTGTCAATAAGACAGACAGGACAACGTTCAACGCAACGTTACTAATAATAAAACCATCAAACATATGAGAACATATTTAAATACACAAAGTACCTTAAATATAAATGAGAGGCAAAAATGTTTCACCTTAAAGCCTGAGAAGGTTTCAATTCAGAGGTCAAATAACTTAAATATATTATTTAATAATATGCGAAAATTCCATAAATAATAACTGGCAACCTTAAACTACAAACAAAATGTTCCTTAAAGCGTCAGAGGTTTACCATTCAAGAGTCTAATAGCCTGAGGGAATGTTCTTCTCTTACTCTTACTTCTTCATAAAGCATTTTAAATTATTTATTAACAGTATTTAAGCAATTAGTTACCATTTATAAACTCTCTATAAGGGTGTTTTATTAGAACGTTTATTAGAAAACTGAATTTATATACAGCAGAACCCAATATATGTGTGTTGTATTAGTACATACTAGCTTTTCCTCACATCTCATGGTCTTCATGAGTAGATGATGGAGATGGAGTTTACTGTGTATTTATTTTATTGTTCCTCTGTGATCTGCATACAAATGTGGGTTGAAATCATGCAGTCCAAGTTCATACACATTGGGGATTTGTTTATTTTCTATATTAGTTTCTTGTCAATGATGTGTCAACCTCTTTTATACAACATAAACACAGCTACACTAAAATATCATCTCCAGACAGAGAGCCTGTATATTGTCTTGGCAGCTGTAGCAAAACAAATCTAAACAAAACAAAACAAAACAAAACACTGTTATTCTGTTAAATATGTCTATTATATAATTTTGCCTCTTCGGTCATCCAAAAAATAACAATTGAGGTAAACACTGGTGTTAATCATCTCCCTATTTTCTGCATCTATGCGCAGCAATTCTCCCCGCAGCTCACCTTAGCCCTTAATCTTCATTACCTCCAGAGACGGTCTTTATCTGCCCCACCTCCAAATGCTAGAGAGGCCAAACAAAACATGCCCCTCGCACATAGAAAACTATGAAGATGACTTCAATGCGTTACAGTGCATTTATGAATGGGTATGACGGAGATAAAGATGGATGGATTCTGCTAGTTGTTTTTTTTTTTTTCTTCTTCTTTTTTTAGATGGCAAACTGCCACCCTGCCGTCACACTTCTCTCTCTCACTCTCAGATCTCCTCAATAGCCACTCATCCATCAGAGCCTTCCGCTCCAGCAACTATCACTCAATACCTCAGAGGTGCTGAGGACAAACAGGTTGCCCACTACGCGCAAGCAGCCATCACCTCTTTTAATTCACCCTAGCTGACTTACTGTATCACGATAAGATGCAGGTGAGCAAATAACGACTTAGAAAACTTTCCCAGCAACAGGAAAACTCTACAGTACTTTTGTGCGATTGCTGAGCATCGGATAAATATCCATTGTGGGCGGGTGCTGAGGAAAAAGTCCTGGCTTGAAATGTAGCACAGACTGTGTAAGCACACCTCATCACATATGTTGCACTAAATTTGGCCCACAACAGCCCCAGGAGGCCGAACAGTAAATTTCGGTCCAATTTCCTCAATACAAACCCTCAGCTAGTGTCGACACAGATCCACACTAAGTTGTGTTTAACTACACATTAACGCACACACAAAAAAACTGCGCTTATGCTCAGACTCACAGTTCCACTGAACTGAAACGACATATTCAGCAGTTCATGGCCCCCAATAACTGGAAAGGTTAACTGCACTGTAGCTCAGACTTTATAGGCTGCAGACATACAATATGAAAGGTTTACCATTAAAGCTGTGAGACGTTTAAAGAAATCTAAGGTTGAATTCACAGTTTTGTGCTTCCTCCTTTTAGCAACAGTTTATTTAAAGTTGCTATAATCAATATTTTTATATTAACAGTGGATCAAATGACTGTGTGTGGAAGGTGTTGCTCATGGTGACAAACCCACTGATAATTATCACCTGCCTCTGCAGTTCCCCAGAGCTCGGCGGAGCTTAACAGTGTTTTTAAGTTTTGGTTTACTCTCACAAGCATTGTTTCCAGATGCAGCAGGTGGTTGTTTTCAGTGAAAAAGCCCCTGAACGCCCCACTGCGCTCTACCTGCCCAGCACCACACGGCAGACAGACGCAGTTAGCAACTAGCTGGTGAACATAGTGGAGCATTCAGCGGCTACAGAGCCAGACATGAATACCGGACTTACATTTGACTGCAAGTGAATGAGAATGTTGCTTTGTAACTGCCACAAGTGCCACAAGTTCACCAAATAAACTTAAAAAGTATATCAATGTTGTGCTCACAACTTGTTTCCGCTGCTCCCAAGTGGCCAAAAATGTAATGTAGGTTTAATATCCTTTTCCCTCGGTCCTCGTTTCTCAAGATGAACGTAATATTTGGTCCATCAACAGCCAAACATGACGTATTTATGTTGTCACAGTTCTACGTCTGACCTGTCACACCTCTTTCATGCTACATTAACTAATCAGGTTGCTGAAAGCAGCTACTGACAGAGGCGGTTAGGTGATAGCAGCGTGCACACACAGTGAACTCCCAAAGTAAACCAGTAATGAGTGTGAATTCACAGCAAACAGCTTTTTCTTTTCCCACAGAGCAGATCCTGGATGCTCAGCACTGCCAGCATTGCTTTTGGCTGCTGGTTCAGTAAGCTTGTCTCATTTATATACTTTGTACAGCATCTTCCCATGGTACAATGAGCTCTACAAAGTAAACAAAGCACTGAGAGTTAGACCACGATAGCAGGTCAGGTCTTAAGCTGGTACAAGCTAACTCTGATGGGACTGTAAGCTCTTGGCCTACATCTGCTTTTATTTCCTCATCCCTAGCTTATGCCTCCTCAGTAATCAATCTTAACCTCACTTGCTCTTTATTTACAAAGCTATTTGATGCAGAGGATTTTCTCTGATCTTAAACCTTCCAGGTTCTTCATCTGGTTTCTTCAATAAACAGCATTTTGTATTATTTATCCATCCACAAGGAGAGAAAGGCAAACAAGGTGAGAGTGTCTCACTGTGGATGGCTGTGCTGTTGGTTTTTGAAAACAAAGCACCGTGGAAAGTGCCAGAGGTCGCTAATAAGGTCACATTAGTGAAATCTATATGAGCAGTTGCTATAAAAATGTAAATAATAGACATTTATTTTCCAACAATGAAAAACAAAGGTGCAAGAGAGAGGACAGAGATGGAGGAAGAGCCACTAATATTAAGGCTACACAAGGTTAAAATCATCCACAACAGGTTTCCCTTTGTTTATTCTGAATTGCTGCCAAGAACCTTAGCACTTAGTTATGAAGCCAAATGCACTGACCTTGAAAAGGCCAGATTTGTATCCCGGCACACTTAGTTTCAATACAATATATTGTTGTGTCTTATGCTAAAGAGGTGTTGTGGCAAAATGTGATCTGACTGCTGGTGATGTGCATTTAGGCTTTTAGCATCCTATGATTACCATAAATTATACTGCATAGTCAGACCCTACCGTGAATAGCATAAATCTTATGATGATGAGTCCCTGAGGTATAAGTCATGTTTACAGTGTCACTGTCTGTTTTTTCTTGCTCAGTCAGGCGGTCTCCTCCCAGCGATATAAACTGAAATAATACTTTGCCTCACCAATCTCAGCTTGTTGCAGACATCAATTTCAATTGGTTGTAGCCCGAGTCCACTATCTTGTTAGTGAAGCCTGCTGTATATCTTCAGTTTTTGTGATGAGATTTCCTCCAGACCTCTGTGAGCTTGATGAATGGAGGGTCTGGATATGCAGGATTACTGTTTTCAGTGTTTTTCTCCTCAATAACACCTTCCTCTGATAGCGCCGTGGCTACACTGGGACCCGCCCTCCGTCAATCACACGCAGAACAGACAAAACAAGATGCCTCAGCCAGCTGTCAATAAAGTGAACCTGACAATGGCAAAACTTGATTGTAGCCTCGCTGACTGGGTGTCTTGCTTAATTATCTCATTATCTTTGGGTGTTGGGCAATTTCTCATGATTACAATTTAAATATCTGGAGCTTATCTGGAGATTTAAAGATTTTCTTTTAAAGCCCGTCATCCTGATGTGAAATTTTGTTCACTGGACATTCATGTTAGCCAGAGGATGAATGCTACTGACTCTGGTGAGTTTTACTCTGGTGCCACAATGTTTTTTTAAATGAAATCGTTCGACAACTGTTGGATGGATTGTCATGAAACTTGGTACAGACATTGTTCTCCTTTAATCTGTCTGATACGTTCATTTATGACCAGATACCTGCAAAACTGATGACATCAGTGCTAATGAGCAAATGTTAGCACGCTAACAATTTAAACTAAGGCAGTGACAATGGTGAATATTTTACCTGCTTAACATCAGCATGTTAGCACGCTGGCATTAGCATTAAGCTTGAGTACAGTGTCACAGGGCTGCTAGCATGGCTGTAGACTCTTAGTCATGTTTTATTTTGTGCTCTTACCTCTTTGTTAGAAGCTTTTGATTTCACTTTAGTGATGTAATTGTGTTACCACCAATTTTCTATTTTCTCCGTTTCATTCCAGTTTCATTGCTTGGCCAAATTCTAGGCGGTCAATCAATGCACTTACTGCCCAATATTTCTAAGTGATTCTTAGAGTTTCTGCTTAGTCTTGATTTCACCTGACTTGCCTTAAATGACTTCACAAGTATTGATCAATGCTATACAACCCCTCTGCCCCACACCTTTATTTTTACTATATTTTAAGGCAGTATATGTTTGTTTTTTGTTTTTTTGCTTTCAAGAGGATTGCACTGTGGCTACACCTATTGCTAATTAATAGAATTCAGGTTGAATCACACATACGGTGAAAATGCTATACATATAATATAGTTCAAATGGAGACAGACATACAAAACAACACCGAGGGAGTGTGTGCATCTGCATTTGAGGAATATCTTTTATTTTTAATATTCTCAAGTGTTCCGTATCAGACTGCTGCCGAGTTTATTGAAAGAGATGAGCTAAACAAAATCACGCCCGGCTGGATAAATTACCATCTTGTGCAAGAATCAAACAATGCAGAGATGGACTTTATGACACAGACACACACACACACACACACACACACACACACACACACACTGTTTACATCGCACTCCTTCTCAAATCAGCACAATCTGAATGTTAATGCAGATATCAAAGACAGATCTTTAAAGCCAGACCACAGTTTGGGACGCTGTGTGACAGCCAAGCAGCTGGTGGGACCATCTCAGAATAATAGTCTGAGGAGAGTGTAATAACTCGGGGTACAGCCTGTCCTCCTTAATAGGGAAGTTGTTGTATGTGTGTGTTGATGTTGAAGGGTTTGGAGGTTTCAGTAGATGGTGGAGTGTGTATGCACGTGCGTGCACATCTATATTTTCTATTGTGTGTTGAGATATACAAGCATTTGTGGGTGTGGTACCTCATCACAGATGAACACCACTCTCTACAGAGATTGACTGCTTGTGTAATTTCTCCTGAAATGAAATGTTCTCTTTTTTTTTTTTTAAGGATATTCAGCCCATAGGAGAGAAAATTGTAAAGATCTTTCGAGCTGATTGCCTTTGCACTTCTGTTCAAAGTCTCTCCTCCGCCACTGAGCAAAAGCACAGAGGAGGAGAGATAGAGGAGAAATGATGATCTCCTGCTGATGCTGTTGTATGAATGTTTTACAGATGGAAGGATGAGAAAGCAATGAAGACCTGCTCAACCTCTGTGCTTATATTATTTTAAAATATTGTTTTCAGCCCGTCAGATTTTTAGCTTGTATCCGATCTGACTGCACTTAACATCCTCATTTACAGAGAGTGAAACAGAAGGCGAGGATCCTGCTCACCAGCACTCTGCAGTTAAAGCTACAGCACCACACACAGTCATATGAGAGTTTCTAGTGTTAGTAATATTGTTAATAACATTTTAAATATCACTCTCGAGTTGTAAATAATCTTTTTTAAATTGCAGGCAAATGATGTGGTAACTACAAATCTGCTGAGTCAATCCCCTCTAGAGATGCACTGCTCTTGGGTAAGGTCACTGTGTCCCAAACTGAATGATTAAAAAAAGAAGAGATTTATACAGCAAATCTCTAAGGATGGAATAACGTGTTCAAAGTAAGGTCACACAGTGGGAATGGATAGTGTACTGACGTGTACACTAGTTTTACAGCAAGAAATATTAACTTTTCTCACTGATGTGTTGTTGACTTTGGAGTCACTTTGATCCTCCCACTGAGACTCTGAGGTTATAATTGTTTCAACCACCACGACTTAGAGGATCATACAATTAGATGTGTGTAAAGGCAAAAGAAAAGGACACATTAAACACTCTTCTTTGAAGGGTAATTTGCATCTGATATGGTTCTTTGATTTTTAAAATCATATTTACTCCTCCTCCCATGGATGTGTGTAAATATTCTTCATTTCCAAAGTTTAACTACTTGATACCAGATGTGTCCTCCTTCATTAAAGAGTCCACTCTCAGTGCATTCGAACTGGAAGTTTGCAATTTTCATACCACACCTCTGGTGGTTGCATATTGGAGAGCAGATGACTGCGCACTAAGCTCCAGTATAACTGAGGTTTCGGCCACACTTGGTCTTTCTCAGGACAAGTTCAATAGAGATGTCAGATACAGCCTTATAGATACACGTCCTGCACAATGCTAATTACAAGCTCAATCAGTATTTTTTAAAAGGAAACTAAAGACCTATCTTTTTCATCTGGCTTTTAACCTCTAATGTTAAGACCTTAGTCTTTGAGTTTCAAGCATTGATTTTTATATCCATTTTTATCACTTCTGTTTATTTTATCTTATACTGTTTCATTGACTTTATTTTTTTTATTGTTTTGTCTTGGTATGTGAAGCGCTTTGGGCAGCATGTTTATTTGAAAAGTGCTATATAAAGTTTATCTTCTAGACTTGCCTCTTTTCCCTATCGATGATTTCTTATCATTATGTTTCTGTATTATTCAGTTGTTTAGCTAAGGCTCCCAACTACTCAGTCCTGTGGTTTATAGACTGTCTCTGTGTCCTCTGTCTCTTCATGTGATCCCGCACTGACTAGATAATGTTGAGATCAGGACTCTGGAGGCCAGACCATCTGCTGCAGGACTCCTTGTTCTTCTTGTGTCTGAAGATAGTTCTCTGAGACTTTTTTTAAGCTCGTTGTCCTGCTGCAGAATGAATTTGATCAGACGCCTCACTGATGGTGTTGTATGATAAGAATCTAAACATCTAACATCTGTCCAAAACTCTCGCACTGTACTGTACATCAGTCACTGAAGGTAAAACATCCAAGTGAAATAACAACAAGCAAAACACATTTTTAACTGCAGGGGACTTTAAAGTTTCCCAAGGCCGTGTGATTTTTGTTACAGAACATAAAGTAAACACACAGCTGTGCAAAACACTTATTTTTTTCTGCTTTACTTACACTAGCACTGACACACTGAGCTTTCAGCTTTTCAGGTCAACACACTTGCACGATCATCCCACCCTCCAAGTTTCAGAACTATATATTGTAGCACTGTGACACTACATCTGAAATATGGCCACCCATCATCTGTAAAACACACCTAATTTGCCCAGAGGCAGAGCCTGAGGTGGGGTGTAGCCTTTAAGCCAAAAAATATGAGCATAGGACTGAACAGGAGCAGTGGGAAGAAGTGTGTTAGGTTCACAGCTTCCTGCCTGCCACAGTTTGTGGGCTCAGTGTGCAGATAATTAAGGTTGAGGGTGGACAGCTCCCTACAGCGCCAGTGTGCCTTGATCACGCAGAGCTGTGGACCGGGGCTATTCATTTTCACCAAGCGGGAACACAGCAGACGCAAGGCAAGAGTCACTGGGGAACTCTATAGGGAGCTGAGCTGTATGGTGGCACAAATAAAGAGGCTGTGAAAATGGAGGAACGGAGCACTTTATTTACTCTATTCATTTAAGGATGGTAGAACGGCAGAGACAGACTCCATCAACTTACTTTTGTATCGACTAGCGCCTCATTTTACACAGCTTTGGAGGTTTGTTTCAAGCTGTGAAGCGGTCCCAGCTGCCACAAAGAGGTTTAGTTGAAGTGGCTTTTTTCCTACCTGCTGTAAATATTGTGGAGAGAAGAAATCCTCTCCACTGCTCTTTGTACCCACTCACTTTTTTACTGTTTACTCTGTCCGCACCCATTGCCTGCACTGTGTTCCTGTCTGGAGTTTGATGTTTCATTTGTTTTTTTTGTGCATTAGAACACCAGTGGGCATCCAAAGTGAAGTGGTTGAGTGACTGAGGGAGTGGGAGTTATGAAGCCAGATGGATATGAATGTGAGAGTCCTTATTCTTCTCGCCTGAAAACTCCAGGCCCCGCTGCTGCTGCTGCTGAGCTCAGTCCTCCTTGCTTCCTCTGCAGCACTTCTCTCCTCATATCGTCAACCGAGGGAGTCCTCTTTATTTCCAGCATCTGTGCTGTGATGAGAAACACCAGCTAACTAGGCCACTGCATAATAAGCAAGAATAGCAGCAAAGTGAAATGAATAAAAAAAGAAAAGAGGGGGAAAAAGAATCAGTTCACGGGGGGAAAAGCTTATCCAACATGCAACTGCTGACAAAAGTAATTCAGCAAGCAAATATTGTCCTTATTCCTTTTACTGCAGATGCATTCATTTATTATTGCTTACCTTTACCTATAGCTTCTGCAGGGGTGCATTGGAGTTCACATCTCATTTCGGAAGTGAAGCCAGTGAAGCCCCCTGAGCTAAACTGTCATGTGACCGACGATGCACCTTGCTGACTTTTCGTTTGGTGTGTGTGTAAGCTGCAGTCCTGGGATCCCTCCTGGTGCTGCAACATTTCTGTGACACTCAGCATTTTTGCACTTGATTCACTTTGTCAACGGCTTCATTATTGTCTACTAGGAAGTGGCACATGTGGGAGTCTTCACTGCTTTTCACATTAGTTCTTGATCGTATCCTGCATACCGTGCATGTACCAGTGGCTATAATCACTATTTTATAATATATCAAATAATAATGTGAAAACAGTGTGAGAATGTGAAAGTGGCCGCTCATAGTCATAAACCTACAGAAAATGATCACCTGAATCTGCAGGCCCTCTCAGCACTCTCAGCTTCACAGAGCTTTAGAGCTTCTTTCAGCTCATTGTTCAGTTGTCCGACCTGCAGCGTTACTGTTCACTCTCACCACTCTCGTCTTGTAGCTGTTTTCAGCAAATAATCTCTGTAGACACACTGTATGCGACTTGCTCAGCACCAAACAGCAAGTTAGAAACTAGCTGGTGAACATGTTGGAGCATTTAGCAGCTAAACAGACACATATTTCCCTCAGGAAAATCAAAAAAATCAATTGTTGCAGGTTGAAGTAACACATTACTGCACTGTTCCTCTCTTTCTTTTTTCTCTCTCCAGTGTGGAGCATGACTTTCGTCTGCAGGAAGGGCAGGTGGTACGCACATGGAAGGTGGGCGACCCTCCGGAGGGCTCACCGCAGCCCTCCACTCCCCAGGCCACCACACCCCACCAACAAGACTCCCCTCAAGCGGTGCGGCCGCCTGCCACCAACAAGAAGAACAGGAAGAAATGCTTCTGGTTCCTCTGAGCGCCCAGAGGAAGAAGCAAGAGACATTTTGATACTGTAATGCACTGCATACCCTTCTTTAAAAAAAAAAAAAAAAAAAAAAAAAACTACAAATGATTAACTACGGTGGTTTGATTGCAAAATGAGTGTGGAATGAACTTGGAGAATTAAAATTCAAACACAAAGCTGTGGGAGGAGAAAGAGCCACAGAGGTTGTGGTTTTAGCTGTTGCTGTTGGAGTTGATGAGAATGGTTTGACTGGGGCGTACATGTTGTTACTGCTCTTAAAATGCCTCTTCAGCACTTACAGGTTTGATACTGGTGCAGGGAAGTAAAAGTGCTGAAGTCAAATAAAAGCAAAAGTTCAGTCCACAATATGAGTCACAGTTAGGAAGCAATTAGGAGATATAAAGAGAATATATAGAGGGTGGAACGGGGGCAAGGGGCACAGTACAACAGGCAATACAGCAGAGAGGATAGAGCATATTTATAAAAGATTAAATGAATAGAGTTTCTAGGCAAAAAGACAGAGTGGAAGGATTCATCTTCATTAATGGACTTCATTAATGGGTCAGAACACCAGCTTTTATATCCAGAGACATTTAAAAAGAATTATTATGACCTGTATTTAAAACTTTTAATATACTGTAATTGATGACAAACTGCTATACGTGTCCACATGCACATACAGCACACACATGAACACATACATGAACACATGAACTGACACATTTACATAAAAAGCAAATATAAAATGAGAAAATGGGGTGAATTGAGTTCTGTACATATCAGAGCTATTCTGCTTGGATGCTATATTTCAGATATGGATTACTGCTCTATAAAAGTATTTTACCACAGCTGGCTGGTGTGTGTTTTCATGTTTCAAGACCTTATCAGTGGTGAAAGAATCCTCATCATCAGATTCTTTACTGTGGTAAACGTACTAATACATGGATGTACTCCTACATTTAACCCACTAAAGTTAAAGTACAGGAGTATTATCAGCTCTTAAGATATCAAAAGTATTTGTTCTGTAGAGAAATACATTATTAGCTTGTTACATAAACAGGAAATGTCTCTTTGGTTTAGCTGCGAACAACTCATAAACATCTGTGACCTGACGAGGGGTCTCCAACTAGACACCGACAAACCAAAATGGTTGGGAACAGCTGAGTTGATCTTTAACAATATATTTTATTTTTATTTTTTAAGTTTATCATTTTTGATCATTTTTATCATTGTTTATTTACCAGTCTAGAAAAAACATTGAGTTCAGCATCAAACTTCATTCCTTGAAAAGTAATGCTAATGTTGACTCTTGTTTTGCATCCATTTTTATCACTTCTTTTCTTCTACTGAAGTTAGCATGCTAACCAGCTAGCTCCCATTTTGTCACTTTCTGATACCGAGTCACTGTAGCGTCCAGTCTACCCTGAAGAAGTAGCTACTCGCAGGACATATTACAACCTCTTGTATTATAAACACAACGATGGCTGAAGCTGTTGGCAAGACTGGTAAATAGACAGCTGCTAATGCCAACATTGACTATGTAGCAACAGCATAACTCACATATGGTTAAATATTGTGATAAATGTAGTTGAGAAAAACATGTACCTCAAAAATGAACTAAATGTAATTGTACTTGTTGTCATCATTAGATGTTACTCGCTGTAGGAGACAAGGAGAGGTAAATGACTTCTAACAAAACGACAAAAAACATTTTATGCATTTCAAGGATGTCACAACCGAAATGCAAGTAACAGCAGCTCCTCAGTCCTCAGATGGCGGCTCAGACAGCCCACTTTCCTGGACACTCCAGGGCAAGTCTCAGGAAATTAAGCCTCAGCTGTTTGATGGCTGTGAGAAGCCCCAAATATTACTACTTAGTAATTCATGACACACATAAGCTGCTTCTATGAGGCTCTGAGGTGGTGTGAGATCGTGGCCTAATTTATCCCAAACTTCGGAAAGTGTTAGCTCTCAGTTTGTCTGCCTGCTTGTTTGGATTTGTATAACTACTGCCAGCTTTCACATTGCCCCAAACAAAGCAGTTAGAAGCTGTTTTGTTTTTGTTAGGAAGTGTCATTGGAGGGAATAGATGTTTTGTGGTCCCTGTCAGGCAGTCAGGGGTCCACAGTCCCTCATGTGCTGGACTTGGAACTGCCACTTTGTCTTGCAGCGTGGGCTCTCAAGACATGAGTACACAAGCATGCATATGTACACATGAGCAGACACACACAAACACATCAACCTAAGCTTGTTCAACAGAGGCCCCATGTTCATTGACTTAGCTCTCCGTCCCGCTGTGCTGCACTGAGGTGTAGAAGTTGAAAAGCTTTTGCGGCACGCACCTCCGCTTCAAAATAAGCAACACATTTCACACACAAACCCTGTCACACACGGCACCACACAATTCCACTTCACACACATACACAGTCGCACAGCTAACATATTGTTCTCAGACCAACACAATGCATTATCTCCCCCGCAGTTGTTCCTCTCTCCCTCACAACCAGGCACATGCTCCCTCCTAGTAGCTCTGTGTGTGCCGCGCAGTGCTGAGAGGAGTGTAGAGTTGTCAGTCATTAATCTGCTACAGCACAGCCTGTAATCCTGATGACAGAGCGGAGCGGGCTTACAGAGAGCAGAGAGGATCTGAGCCCAGCCTGGAGTGGGGAACAAAGGAGCCAGAGAAGACTGGCTCTGAATCTATAAAGAGAAAGGAAGTGAGTGCGAGTGTGTGTGTGTGTGTGTGTGAAGGGATTCTGGGGTGAGGTAGGTAACTATTTTGTCAGCAATGCTGCAGTGCTATTCAAGAATGAATGCTGGCACGCACAAAAGAGAGAAAAAGCTTTAAATGTAAAGCAACCCGGGCTGTGGGCGTGTCACGCTGACACTCCAGGTAAACGGGCTTCAGTCCGGACTGGTCATTATGGAGCTGCGGAGATACATGGTGGCCTGCAGAGAAACAGAGAGCTTATTTTGAGGCCTCTTCAAAGAAACATCAAGGGTCAAAGTTGGCTCACGCAATTCAGCGCAACATCAGTCGAATCTCGGCTGAAAATGAAGGAGGAAAAAAATAACCATGTCTGGAGGCATCAACAAGCATGCATAATGGGCATGTGAAAACAACTACAACTGCCCCTGCATGCTGAGAGCGGAAGCAGCAAAGCTAATACTGCATGAGTCATTGAGCTTAGGCTGCTATAGAGATATTATGTTTCACTTTACCACATTACAACTAAAGAGGTCATTTCACAGTCAATCAGACCGAGGAGTCAGAGGTGCTGGAGACGTAACCTGTCCGCCAGTCCGGCAGCCAAATATTGTTTGGAGGCTAATGCAATAAATGATGCAACATAAACTGTTCCTTTTCCCAATGACTTAATAATGATGCTGATAAACAAGCCCCAAAGTTGCAATGATACTTGAAAGAATTTGCTTTTCTTTGAACTGAGATAGGAACCTCATTAGTGACCAAATAAAAGAAAAATATGGATTGAATGTGAACCAGGGGATTCAAATTAAAAATACACCCCCCACACACACACACACACACACACACAGAGAATGAGAGAGAGAGGGAGACTGACACAATGCCTGGGTGCATCCTCTGGCTCGGCTTGTTAGATTTCAGAAGCATCACACACACAGTACGACAGTCATATCTGTGTGTGTGAGTGTGCATGTCTGTGTGTGTCACTGGGAAATTGTAAATAATGAATTAAAAGGTTCCCATTTCAAGACGACCCGCCAAGTTTCTGAGTCAACTGCGATAGCTGCAGATTGGTTTAATAAAATATGAGCTAAATTCTCCCATGCCACTGCTGTCACTGATGCAAAAAAGGGCGATGAAATGTAAATATATTGTCGCTCATCTGAGAGGGACATGGAAACACTTTAAGACCTGAGACACCAGCTGAGGAGGAAAATTTGATCAGATCTTTATGGCACCTCTAGAGGCAAAAGGAAAGGTGAGAAAATGTCAGTAGGCTGAATGAATTTTGAATCGTTTTTGGACATTTTGGCTTCACAGGAAACACGAGAGGAGGCAGAGTGGGATGGCATGCGACAACGGCCTAGACTGAATCATGTTGGAGGAGGTTCAGAAGAATCAGAAAAACTTCCCAAATGTACATAATTGGAGTTTGGAGGAACGTCAACATAAGATCTGGGCTGTGAGCGAAGTTTTTACTGTGTGCTCATTCCTTCGCGAGTAATGACTTTTTTAATATTTATTATTTAGAGTATGCGAGCTGCCCACCTTCATGCCCCAAATGCAGTCATACACCAGTCAATCTTGAGGCTGAAACCTGGTTTTTCTGTTTCTCTTTGATTCCTGTGGGCGAATATACACAGGGGTCATTTTACATTCATTTCTAGTTTTTTTTAGTTTTTCATACCTGCACCTAAACTTCTGTTTCAAACCGGCCTCCCAACAGGAGGTGGATCAATCAGTCAGTTTGCTTGAACTTGGAGTTCGGTCTCGTTCCGCACTGAGAAAAACAAAACAACAACAAAAAAAAAAAACAGCCCTGGGTAAAAACACAACCTCTTCTTTCATCTGAATGCGGCCACTCGATTCTCAATTGATACAGCGAAGGTGCCAACGCAGAGGGCAAGAGCAAAAAAACAAAGGGTCATCCAGGAATAAAGTTGAACTTTTGCTGCGACGTAATGCGGCACTGTCCGGCAAGGTGCTGCAGTGCCCAATCAAATACACACAATCCGGTATTACCCTTTAATGTGAATGTTGCATCTCTGATTATTTCCACTGTACTAACGTTTGAGAGTTGTGAAATCCTGTCTCATGGTATCATTAACCACTGGACAGTGTTTGAGTATCTTATAAGCCATCACACTCATGGTTGTGTTCTTATTTCACACATCCCAACCAACACTGATTTCTGTTTGAGCACCATGGAACCAACCCGCACACCCGCCAAAACTCAACAACGCATCGTGGGGAACTGCGTCAAGGAAGCTGATTGATCAATCACTGCAACAATACACAAGCATAAGGTTTGACAGTTCACAAGAAAAGGATCAAAAGTCAAAAAAGCTGCTAAATCCACACCATGGATGACAGTGTTCAGAACTTAAAACTGTGAACTTCTTACCACGACATGTCATGTGGCAAAACTCATGACGCTGAACAATGAGTTCATAAAACAGCGAGAAATTTTGAACTAAGAATAAATAAGAGTTCATGCCTGTGCTGCCTGCGGGGCAGTCAATGTGCTCAGGAACACGTTTGACAATTATTTTCAGGGGGATGTGTCACTGTTTGAGAGGAGTTTTCTGAACATCAAAGTCAGTCTCTCTGAAGACATGTTAGATAACTTCAAAGTCCTGTGACTGCTTTGCCGAGAGGTGCTTTTCCTTTGTTTTGTTCAGCTAGTTTGTTTTCTACCCCGTTGAGGAGTAGATGATAAAGACTGTGAGCGCGTATTGCATCATGAACCTGCTCTTTGTAATTTATGATTCAAGGACACAGTGGACATCGAACATGACTATACACCAAAATACTCAGACAGGTTGGCATCCAGGCAAGAAGCTTGCAGAGTAACACTTACAAGTGATTTCTTTTTTTCTTTTTTATTTAGCAACTGCCATGAATAGACACGTGATGACGGAGCTGTGTTATTTTATAAATTAAAAAATGTTCTCTACGTTTATCAATCTAATAATCTTTTTTTGAGGCTCTTAATTTCCTGATCCAACACAGAAAATTGGTCTAATAATTACTCACATCCACCATTCATATGGAAGTCCTTGAACAGAGCATGGCTGCTTACCGTGGAACTGTATTTTTATTGGGGTCACAACTTGCATGTACCTGCATGTCTTCGATACCAGACAGAAGCTCAAACCTGCTTTTTCTAGCCTTACCTGATAATAATTTTTCCAGACATACCTTGTTGAAAGCTGAGGTTGCGTGAAAACCATTTTTCGTCTCAATGAACAATATGTTGTTGAACCTATTGAGCAATAGGTTTTTTTTTCATGTGATTTTTTGACTGCGCACTGCTCAGTGGTTTGATGAAGGCAGACGGTTATGCAATATTTGAATCAGAAACTGACAATAGTTTGGGGCTGCTTGTTTATCTGTCAATCAAAACTGATCAGGTCACATCGACACAATCCTGATAAAAAACAGATTATTAGATTTTTTGAGTGTTAAACCTTTAAAGGAATAGTTTGATATTTGGCGAAATACATCGATTTAGTTCATTGTTGAGAAAATAGATATCACTCTAATTTTGTGCAATAGAAACAACACTAGCTCAGCCAGTTAGCTTAGCGTAGCACAAAGACTGGAGACTGTAAGAACAGGAAAATGAAAGCAGCTCCTAAAGCTGATTAACACATCTCATTTGTAAAATCCATACAAAAACTGAAGTGTACACATGTAAAGTGTGGTTTTAAATTGGCTCCTATGGTGGACTATTTCTTGGCTTGGCGTAGTAACTGACAGTTAACTGTTGGACAAGTTAAACAAGTGAGATATAACATGTTAATTAGTTAGCCTTAATGGTGCTTTTAGCTGTTTACCCCCATTTCCTGTCCTGATGCTAACCTAAGCTAACTGGCTGCTGGCTGGAGATTTATATTTAACGTAGAGACATCCGAGAGGTATCAGTCTTCTCATATAAGTCTCGGCAAGAAAGTAAATAAGTGTATTTTCCCAAAATGTTGAATTTTACACTTTAATTTAGATTGATGATTACAGTCATGAATATTTAAGGTCATAGAGAAATACTTACAGTAAGATTTTTAACCAAACCAGTTTTCAGGAGCTTTAAATATTTCATATGTTAAAACCCATCTGGGTTTCTGTCCAAATACCCAGTCTGATAGAAAAGACCGGCTGCTGCCTTATCAGAAATGATCAGCTATTGTGCTGACTTTTATTTCCCACAGCATCGAATCAGCAGCAAAGAGGCTGAAGTCTGTAACTCCTCTTAATTAGTACTAGATCCTCCACCAGCACGCAATATACATCACATTATAAACCTCATCTACCTGCCACACATAGAGTGGGTCTCTAGTGGCATTATTATATGACTAATACTGTGGCATTAATTGAAATTTCTGTCCCTAAAGATCAGTGTCAGAGGATAAGCTATTATAAAACTATCTCCTTGTCTTGGGCTGGAGTCCATTCAGGCAAAGTAAAGCCACAGTATGCAATCTATAATATGGACCGGATCAATGAAGAGGAAGGGCAGCATTTATGAAAATAAAAAGCACGATCTCGCTGGTAAATATGTATAGTTTCAACTTTCTCCCCGGTTAATTTCATTAGCCAAACAATATTAATGTGTAATGATAACTTAGCTTTTGATATTATTAAAAATATTATCAGGAAATGTTTTAATATTATATGGGATGTGTGGTTAAAAATATACTGCAGTTTCAATGCCAGGTCCATCATTTTCATTAGGTTTGGTGTGATGTAATGCAAAACAGGCAACATTCCCTCTGAAATAATGCACAAAGATTCAACTAAAATTAACATACTGGGACATGTTGCATCACATATTCTGGTAATCCTCCTCCAGTTCCTATCAACTCCAGCCATTTGCATTTCTCTATGTAACACAGTATTGTAGTGTGTGAAACATGCAATAATAAGCTACCTTGGCGCTGGATGTTGACTTAAGATCAGCTTTCTCTGTAGTATGCTACAGTATAAGACGATGAATAAAGCTCTCCAGCTTTTGTAGATCATACAAAGGATTTCAGTTCGTTCGTCTCCGCCCCCAGTTTCTCCTTCAGTTTTCTTAACAACTGTTCGTAACTAATAACTGTATGTAAAACAAGTTGTGTTACCAACGTACGCCTAAGTAAATATTAAAGCTCCCCTCAGTTTTACAGATCAAGTTTGATTCATTCACTGAAAGACCAACAAATCACTGTGTGCGCTAACAAAAGTCAATCAAAAATGGTAAAATACTCATCTGTGTCTCTATGCTCAGAGCTTTGAATCTTTTCAAGCAGTAGGGAGTTACTCTCTGAATAGTTTTTGCCCTGGATTTTGTTTCTCTGGCAACATACAAATGCTCCATGTCTAACCCTTGCAGAAACTACTCAGGGTAGTAGTGGACTATTTACGGATAAATTTCCTAACTGATCATTAATCAAAGATAATGCAGTAAAGGTCAATGCTCTTAGTAATGAAGCTGGGAATACAGCAGTATTTACTGAGATTAAAGGTTCATCAAGTAAGTTTATGTGGAGCCTGATATTACCATTATAATCGGTTTAAAAGCCCAAACATAATAAATCAGAAAAAAAAACAATCAATCATTTAGAATCAACAGGCCCAAACCTTTTGAAATTTTGTCTGCTGGTTGTAGCATACAGGCAGCAGGACAGTGGCTCTGATCTTAAGTGTATTTCCCAATATGTCAAACTATGTCTTTAAAATACTGCATTGTTAATGTTAAAAATCATACATGTGCAGACATCAACAACCCACAGATTTGCGTTGCGTGTAGGTCTACGCTGTCTGTGATTTTTCAATTCACTAACTGCAATTTATCACCACTCAAGTTTCTAGTCTTTCCCATCTGTGTAGAACTGCAACATTAAAATTTAAGAATATCTTGATGGTCCTTTCATACACCCTGAAGGATTTTTTTCCTGATTGCTTCAGATTGACCCAGTTAAAGCAGTGAATTTTTATATGAAGGGATATCACTTCACAATACACTGACCGCTGGGGAAAGGCATTTGGCCCAAAAAAATAAAATAAAATAGAATAAAATCATTGCATTGAGGCAAATATTATACCCCCCCCCCCCCCTGTATTTAAGTACAGAGTGAACTGTGAAACATACTGCATACTGACATAAAATAATGATACAGACACCAGCAACATGCTGTTAAATAAATGTAGTGGAGAATAATTATAAGGAAATACTAAAGTAAAGGACAAGTACATCGGTACTTAATAAAAATCATCTGTTTGTGATTTTTGATATTTAGTCAGAGACATTTTGCAACATCAATAACTCAAGAGCATAAACAAGAGCAACTCAAATGTGATGATGCCACAGAAACAAAACTTATTATTAGCTGTGTTTGTTATGAGTGTGGCTAATTTATTTTTATTTTATTCAGTATTAGTCATTGCATCTGAAAATGTGATGTTGTTACCATCCTTTCCATCTCTATATAAAGACAGCTGGACATTCACTAATGTTGCTCCCTGCTGCTGTCAGTTTATTATGGAGGCCTATAGAGATGACACTTTGATGACACTGCCTTCCTTGTTGAATCTTTTACGGGTAATTAGCAGGGAAATTAATGGTCTATTTGACTAAAGTGCAACATACGGCAGAAGCTGCACCATAAATAAGGACATTTAGTTTCGCGCTGCTGCCCACAGGTCGGATCCCTCTCTGAAGGACACGCTGCAGTTGATCCCTGGCCTCCATGTTGAAGGAGTAATTTGAGAGCTGCGTGTTCCCGGTGAAGCAGAGTCAAGTCTTGGCAACTTCAGCCGACGAGCATCCTTCCGTTTCTGCAGAACATCTGATGAAAGAAGTTTCTCTGCAACAGTGGGCTTTTTGAATTTTCAACGAAAAACTATGACAAACGCGGAAGTCGCATGAAACACGCGGGCGCCGTCTAATTAAAGGAAACCTCTTCACCTGTGCCGTGATGGTGCGTTTTCTCGCGCTGTGGATCGGAACTCTTCTTCAGTTTTGTCAAGCAACGATTTACACCAACGACTGGGCGATAAGAATAAGAGGCGACCCGGAGTCTGTGAACAGGACAGCAGAGAAATATGGATTCACAAATATGGGTCAGGTACGTGTGGTCCAACACAGACAAGCACCAGACATGGACAAGTTTGCATTATTGATTCCAACTGTTGTCAAAGCTCTTAATTTCTCAGTCTGTCACAGTTAATATTGTGTCTTTTAGATTAAGAAAACTTGAAATGAGGCCACAACCAACTGAGAGACAAGAAACAGAAGCAGACAAAGTACTGGATATGTACAAAGTTTTGCTTGTTCAATGTCAAATATGTCAAATAATCAACTGGAGCTGTAACACACATTTTATTTCATGTTACATTTATTGATTTAGTGCAAAAAATGTGATTGTGTTTGCATTTCACCATCAGTTATCTGCCTGGTAGAAACTAGAGCAATGTTTAGAAAGATTCTTAGAAAGATAAAAGATTCTTGCTCATATTTGAGAGTCAAAAATATTTGATCATCTTCAGTATATATCTCAAAAGATTAAAAAAGCTAATAATCCTAACCAGTATTAATCTGCCACTAAGATGCTGCAAAAGGAAGTTAAAATATTGGTTTGTCTCAGAGACTGAACACTTCCTCTAACACTGCTGGACCTCTGCTTTTGTGGCCTTCTGGAGAACCTTTTTATGTCAGAAGTCAGCAGCTGCTCATCAACGTTACAAGCCTGTCAAGCTGCCAGAAATCACATTTTGTTCTCTCACCTCTTACGTTCATTTCAGTACCCTGACCTCCAGCATATAATATTAATTATCCACACAGTTAAACCCTGAAGAACCAACATCCACTGCTTTATTGCCATTTCAGTTAAAGCCACAGAGCTTTTGTCAGTATGTATATGAAAGAAATAAAAACAGAAATCAATCAGACCATACTCATCAATATGCCCACAGAATGACCCAAAGAAAATCAATAAATAATAAAACTAATAAATAAAACAGAGAAAGCTGTAGAGCCCGGGCCCATAAAATTCAACACATGTACTCCCTCGGGATTGGTTCTGTAATGAAAGTTGCAGGTCTCGGGTCTGTGTTTCACTGTGGGTGATATGAACCAGAGAGACGCTTTTGAAACTGAAAAAATACTTGGCTTTATAGAGCTGACGACCGAAATCAAAGAGCAAATTTCACAACACAGCCATCAGGGAATAAATTAGGACCATAATTTATTCTCGTCAGTCATAGAAAATGGCAACACTTTTTTATTAAACCTAAATTACTCAGAGCTCTTCTTCTTATTGTATGTAATAAAAAAAAAATCTGCTCACATCATGGCATTGTGGACACAGACACACACACAGGTACAGGATGTGCATGTATAAGGCACACATGAGCAGCGGTGTGGCTCAGGTTGCCTTGGGCTGAAAAACTATCACAGGTGTAAGGTAGCCGTCTTAATGAAAGACACCAAAGGCACTTTCATAATTTAACAGCTGTTTAGCACGGAGACAGCGCCACACACCTTCACCAGGAAAACAAATTCATTTAGAGGATTTGATGTCTGTTTCACCAGATCGGAGACCTGAGGAGTTATTACAGTTTTCGCCACCACGAGACAGCGAAGCGTTCCCATGTGTCCAACAAAGAGGTGACTGTTAGCGTCGCCAAGGAGACCAAGGTATAGTAACGGGAGAAGTGGAAGACTCTGCTGGATTATTAATCAGCTGCATGTCCCCTCCCTTGCCTCCTCATACAAACACACGACACACACACACACACATGTTCATGGAGTGGCCCCTCCCCACACCCAGACACACACTCGTGCCCCCACATCACGGACTAACACACACATACACTGACAAAACCTACAAATGCCAAGAGTCAAAGAGGAACAACATGCTCAGTGTTAAACACCACATTTCAATTTTTTACAAGCATTAAAATTAAAGTTGCCCGAAGGACAAAGCACATACAAGAGAGAGAGAGAGAGAGAGCGCAAACTTAAAGGGATACAAAAAAATTCTACAAATATGAAAACGCATGCAACAAGGGGAAACACATGCAACAAGAGTTGCTTCACCAGAAGTGCTCGGGGATGACAGCATTACAGATGGACTTATTTCTAAACAGACTTTTTGAGGGGAAAAAAATGTATTGACAGTGAATGTAGTAAAAAATACAGCTGGTATCTAATCTGTGATGTATATTTATAAACACTTTTATTTAAATGTTTATTGAACAAGTGATACAGCTGCTCGTATTAGAATAGCAAAGTGTATGGAGGCAGCACTGTGGTTAAACTGTCCAATAAAACATGTATTTATAATGTATCCAGCTTTACCCTCAGACAAATTGGCAGCAGCAAATATTAGCTTTATTTCAACGACGGCGCACATTGACTGGCCTCTCACCTCTGGAATCGGACAGCGAGCTGCTGGACTGCAGCTCTCTATCTGCAGGGGGTCCTCACATCTCCCAAATCGTCATTTTCTCATGTGAAAAAATACCAAATTTAATGGATAAAAGTGTATAATGTATTGTTTGTCAAGAATTGAGCCCACCACCCGTCCCGTAGCACTTCTGGAGTAGTAATTGTTGTTGCGTGTGTTTTCACTATGTGTATGTGTTGTGTTGTTTATTGTAATTCTGGATTTGGAATATGTTTTCCTTTTAATGTTTGTACTTTAAGTCTTGTATGTGTTTTCCTATTTGTAGCATTTTTGTATTGGTTTCTATCACTAACATTAATACAGTTCACTCTGATAGCATGTACCAAACTTCAAGGTGATCAGTCCTATAATTGTTGTCTGTCGCTAGTAGAAAAGTCAGGGAATTACCAAAGTTATCAGGATTCATACAAAACTTCCGCAAAATCTATGTTGTAGATTTAGAGATATTTCAATGGGTAAGAGGCAAAATCTGACCTGCTGCTGGCACTAAAAGAAATGTCAGAGGGTTCATCCTTTGGGAACCATGAATGAACAAACCGCCTAGGCCGTTCTTCTAGCGTGGCTAAAAGTACATGTCTACCTAAGTACAAATACCCTGTGTGTTCCTTTTTTAAGGTGGAATGGCTCCAACAGCAGGTGGTCCAGAGAAGAGTAAAGAGGAACTCCAGAGCAAGCCACATGTTCTCCTTTTTAGACATGAAAACCAAACGCCTTCCTCCTGCCCATCCTCAGTCCAACCGCACCCAGATGCTGCACTTCAACGACCCAGTGTGGAACAGCCTGTGGTACATTGTGAGTCAGTTTGTTTGTTTTTCTTTTTTTTTCTTTACTAAACTCAACTCTGAAACACAGACACACAAACCCAGACAGACAGAGCCTAAAATAGACCCTGATTTATTCTTTACTCCCAAGGGCTAAATTGGATGTCCCACTATTTGCTCCACAGCACTGCAGCGATGAGTCCACAGGCTGCCAGCCTCGTATGAACATTGCAGCGGCCTGGAGGAGAGGGTACACGGGGAAGGGTGTGGTGGTGTCTGTCCTAGATGATGGCATTGAGAGAGAGCATCCGGATCTGAAGCCAAATTATGTAAGTGCCCTGGGATGGGAGGCTCTTCTTGGGAAGGGGACATTAATCATAAGCAATTTGGCAGAGCTCTTAGTGTAAGAGCGCAGAGCTGAGACAGATATTGCAGGCAGAGCTTTTGGGCCAAAGGTTTGGAAAGGCCGGCTAAGAGTATTGGAATGGACATTAAACGTCTGATCCACTTAACTGTCGAGTGGACTGGTGAATAATGCTCTTTGTGATTTGTCTGATGAAACAGAGACAGATAGCTGCTGGCATCTTGTTATGTGCTGCTACTTACTATCCATCTGATTCAGGATCCTCTCGCCAGCTATGATGTGAACGGACAAGACCGAGATCCTTCTCCGAGTTATTCAGACAATGCTGAAAACTAGTGAGCGCTTCTTCTTATTTCTAGATTTCTCTTTGCACCTGTTTTTCCTTTTCCAGTCATAATTCTAACTTTAATTAATGCATGCTTTTCCTTTCCATTTTTTCCCCCAGTAATTACATGCATATATGGATATGCAAATTCCCCAGTCTGAATTCTGTCTTCTCACTGGTTTGATGTAACGGAAATAGACCGTCTTCTCCTCATGCATATGCATCTAACCTCATGTTCTGATGTTCTCCTCCTTTCTCCGAAGCCATGGGACTCAGTGTGCAGGGATGGTTGGTGCCGCTTCAAACAACTCTCAGTGCACGGTTGGAGTGTCTTTCCATGCACGGATAGGCGGTGAGACCATGTGACGGCACGAAACTAGTGTGTTGAAGGACTTTTGGAGGTCAGAGTTTTGTATATAATGGATTCAAACACGATCTTTGCTCTTCTGCCCCCCTGTACCTGTAGGCATCCGTATGCTGGATGGAGATGTGACAGACATCGTGGAGGCCCAATCACTGAGCTTCAAACCACAGTATATTGATATTTACTTAGCAAGCTGGGGGCCAGCAGATGACGGAGCCACTTTGGAGGGGCCTGGGCCTCTGACTCATCTCGCTTTACAAAACGGCATTAAAACAGTGAGAGAGAGAGAGAGAGAGAGAGAGAAAGAGTTTGTGTGTGAAAGAGAAAGACGGGGAAAAAAGCTTGTTGGCTGTGTGTGTGTGTGTGTGTGTGTGTGTGTGTGTGTGTGTGTGTGTTTGTTTGTGTGTGTGTGTGTGTGTGTGTGTGTGTGTGTGTGTATGTTTGTTTACATCTGTGTCCTACCTTCGGCTGTGTATTTACTCCAAGGGCTTATCATTTTCTCCCTATCAATGTGTAAATACCATTAATAAATTAATCACCTCTGTCTGCTTCACCAATTAATCTCAGGGCCGGCATGGGAGGGGCTCTGTTTTTGTCTGGGCGTCTGGAAACGGAGGGCAGAGAGGTGACCACTGTTCCTGCGACGGCTACGGCAACAGTATCTACACCATCTCTGTCAGTAGCAGCACTCGGCGTGGAAGCCAGCCACATTACCTGGAGCAGTGCACCTCCACACTGGCGACAGCTTATGGTGGGGAGACAAAGAAGACGGTGAGTAGAGGCTGTGAGAAACATAAGAAATGTCTCCAGGACCAAAAGACTTGTACATAAACCTTTGTGTGCTGAGATAGGTCTGTGTGGGAAATGGAGACACTCTTACTCACAGAGAATCCACAAGTAACCCCGGCCCCTCTCGGTCAGCACTTATAAACACACTCTGCACATTGCTTCTTTACTATAATCAACACACTACGGGTAGCTTTATCTAAATGTTCCAGAAAAATATTTTCTCGCTTGAGGTCATCACCCCAAATTTCAAAACTACACTGTAAAAATACCAAATTATGTTCTTCTATGTTCCATCTGCAGCAATTACAAGTTGTTAGGCCTTAGAATCCTAAAATATCTGTAAAATAAAAATATATATATATATATATATATATATATAAAATAAAAGTTTAGACTGTGCCTACAACAAAACAAAAGCGTCTGAGTCTTGATAACTTGCAAATCTTAATCTGTGATTCATTCTGTTAACTTAAGTCAGGAATGAAGGAAAAACTATTTTTACTGCGTGTTTTTCTTTATCTTTCGGATTCTAAATCTCATATGATGTTTGTAAAATATGTTTCTTTTATTATTAACTCAGTGTTCATGATATTTCCCAGCATGCATTGCATTTAGGTTAAGATTTTCCACAAATCCAAAATTCTTTTTGATCTGAAAAAGTTACATAATGGAAACTGTTGTCTTTTTACACATTCAGATAGTAAAACTATAATGAAGATATAGTTGATGTGCACCTCAGACACTTCCTGTTCTCTTATTATGTGAGGTGCTTAAATCATAAGGGTCATCTTGAAGAACTCTGCTCCTGGGTTCTTTGTGTACAGTAAAATCTCCCACGAGTGATAACTTTACACCATATATTACATTAGATTCATTTTTATAGTGATTGTGCAGAGGACAGGTACAAAGCCAAATGCACTTAGCATCTAATTAGTAGTGCAAAGCAAGAGCATCATTCACAGCTAAAGTGCAGGTATGAGTAAGTACGAGAGAATAAATTATGCTATTATATCCAAAGATGAGCACTTTAGCACTTAATTCGAAATTAGTTTGTACTTGTTTTTTAAGTTTGTTATTTTACTGTCTTGTATGTGTTTTCAACATATTTTTTGTAGCAAATCCAATTGCCCCCCGGGGACAAATAAAGAGTCGAAAGTGAAGCTGAATACACAGAGATGAGATGATAAAATGAAAAGAAACTGGAGAGCAAGTTAATTTGAAAAACTGAGAATTATGGAAGTGGATGCAGCACAAAGATTTAAGTTACTTTAACTTAGCAAATAATGATATGTGATGATGTAAAATAATATGTTATTGTCTGAGTTGGATAAACTCAAAGCATAAACTGAAGAAATTCAGTTAAATCATGTGGTTACATAACTAAATATCAGCATACCATAATTTCATGACCCGTTTAATGTCATCAAAGTCTTGTAATACTTAATTTTTCAGTTGCATCATTTCTGAATATTTTTCTGATAATTTTCAAGCAATTAACTGAGAAATATCTAATTAATAATTCCAAATAACTGCTGAAATAACCTGGTCGGTCTTTAACTCTGTGCTCAGCACAGCATTATTATTTCCAATAATAAATGAATGACTAATGAATATTTTCTTGGGTTTAAATGATGTTTCTCCTTTTTTTATAAACCAAGTTACATTGTTCCTATCAGGAAACCTTTTGGAAATTATTTGATCATTAAAGATTCATAAAAATAAAACATTATATAAACCTGCCATGAAGTAAGAAATATGTAACTATTGACATCACAGCTGCTTGGAAGTCTATAGTTGGATCTAATAATCACTGTCGTCTTGCCAGCTGCTTAAAGCCAAAAAAATACACATTTGGGAAATGAGGTGGAGGCTGGGGGGAGCAGTGTTGGGGGCGAGCAAGCGACAACTTATGCAGTTGAGTGTGATCTTCTGAGACACCTGTCAATCAAATAGATATGCCCCAGAAATATACTCTGGGAACTTTCTTCCTGCTGGAGCAGTAACTTATAAATTCACAAAAACATGAAGAAATTAAATTAGCTAATTAGACCCTATAACCTCCTGTGGGAAATTGTTCTGGCTCTTCAGGGCGAGGGAGAGGTTTTCCACTTGTTTTATTTGTTTGCACAGACAGTACCTGGAAATACTCCCAATTCATGCTTTGTCAATTAGTTTATTTTGTTTCTGATTGGTCTCACATGGACCTGTGACTTGAGTCAGCTTGTCACAAATGTCAGTTTAATTGTAACTTTTTTAATCAAATGTTATTTGTGCAAACTCTTAGTGTAGTGGTGCCATAGTGTGAAATATAATAATAAAAATACAAGAAACTAAAAAGTCACCAACCAGCCAAGTTGCAATTTGGTCACAACCCCCCTCCCTGAGTTACAGCATTGAATAATGGCCAGAGGTGTTTTTGCAGTTGACCTTTGACTATTTGGATATAAAATGTGATCACTTCACCATTTTATCCTTATAGACATTTGTGTCAAATTGTGTTATAATTAACGTATGAATTTGGAAGATATGGCCAAAAACATGTTTTGCCAGGTCACAATGACCTTTGACCTTTGAACACCAAATTCCAATCATTTCATGATGCAACTCACAATGATCTAATAAATTAAAACACATAGAAACGGAAACAGTAAAATCTTTGGTGGTGCAATAGACAAATGTGTATGGTGTAGTGGTACTCAACCCAAATATACTGGAAGTCTTGAGCAACCTACTCCATCATGTAAAGAATAAAAAGCCTGTTAAATACTGAAAAGATCTGTTGTTCCCGACAGGTAACGGTGGGTCCACAGCAGGGCTGTAGCCCACCTCAGTCAGGAACCTCCCTCTCCTCCTCCATGGCTGCAGGTGTCATCGCTCTCACTTTGGACGCAAAGTAAGCAGCTCTCCCACGCACACACAAAATCCACACATGCAGCCACCGTTGAAAATCAATAGGTATAGTCAGGTGACGAGAGTATGATGTTTTGTCTCCGTTTGACCTTTTCTCAGCCCCTTGCTAACCTGGAGGGATGTGCAGCATATTATTGTCCGGACATCAAAATCTCATCATCTTATTGCCCCTGACTGGCACATTAATGGAGCTGGATACAAAGGTATTCCCGTCAGATCTCTGCTGAATTTCAAACAGTTTTCAATATTTGCCAGTAGTTTAGAAAATATCAACAATTACATAATATATTTTGGATGCAATCGTCAAAGAAATTATAATAAAGATGATGAGCAGGGATGGCTTGATAAGCATATTTTTGGTAAATGTTCTTTCAGCTCTTTTTAGGGAAACTATAAAACAGCGAGCATGAAACTAATGAGATGCTGTGAGCAGAACAGTGATAAACGCCTACAAAGTCCCAGGAGTGTGTGAAGTCTTTTATAAGCTACAGCGCCTTTTATGCCCCAGCTAATGTGTGTGTGTGTGTGTGTGTGTGTGTGTGTGTGTGTGTGTGTGTGTGTGTGTGTGTGTGTGTGTGTGTGTGTGTGTGTGTGTGTGTGTGTGTGTGTGTGTGTGTTTGGGGATGTGCGGGTTCTCTGTCAGTGAGCCACCTGTATGGCTTTGGCCTGCTGGATGCTGAGAGCATGGTGAAGGAGGCTGAGCGCTGGAAACAAGTGCCCTCACAGCATGAGTGTGTGGAGGAGGCTCCCATCCAGCTGAGCAGGTATCACACCAACCGCACTGCAAGAGATCTCCGCTTTTAGTCAGGGCTTCCCTTGATTCCTCCCCTTTCATCACACTTGATTTATTTCTGTCTCAGTTCTCACATGGATTTCTGTCGCATTTGTTCTCACACACTTTAATGGGTGTCATTTTCTTTACCGCTCCTCTCCTTGTAACTCTCTCCCGTGCTTCTTGTTTTCTGCCTCCTCTCTTATCTCTGCCGCTCACTGTGCCTCTTTATTCTTTTCCTCTCCCCGTCTCATGACAGAGCTATTTATCCCGGCTCGGTGCTGACGTCTGTGTGTGAGACTACAGGCTGCTCCACCAAAACCCAGCAGCACGTTGGTTATGTGGAGCATGTCGTCGTCCGTGTTACCATCACTCACGGTCGTCGCGGCGACCTTTCTATTGCGCTCACATCCCCTTCAGGCACGGTGTCGCAGCTGCTAGCTAACAGGTAACTTCAGTTCTTCAGTTCGGCCTCAGTTTGGCACCTCAGTCCCAATAGGAGGATGAAATGTGGACTTTGGCAAACACTACTGGAAAATTGCAGGAGCGGTGCTCACATGATGTTTCACAGGAGCTGGTATCTGGGAAAGTTTCTGGTTAAATTAATTCCTGTCAGTTTCTTACTTTTAAGCAAACTCTGCAATACCAAAAGTATAGCACAAATCAACAGCAAGAGCACAAGAAAGTGTTGATAACTATTTAAAGCAAATTGGCGCAAAGCAACTATGTATATTTGCTGTACTTAAAGCTGCTCTAATAATCAATAATTTTATTTTAACAATGGATGAAATTACTGTGTGTAATCTGAAAGTGAAGAAATCCTCGTTTCCAGCCACAACAGGGAGCTACTTTGAGCAGATGCTTATAAGAACCCAGTGTACGCTACGTGTCCAGCACCTGTTAGCAAGGAGCTACTGAATGTAGTAGAGGATTTAGCAGCTAAAGAGCCAGGGATTTCCTTCGGGAGTTGGAGGAGAGACAACTGTGAATATTGGACTTAGATTTGCCAGGTGGCAAGAAACATGACTCCAAATAAATGATCATGTTTAAATAAATAACTGTATGCTAACAGGCACAGCTTGTTCTGCTGCCCCCAAATGACCAGAAACATTATTACAGTTTTAAATACAGTCTTGAGGAACTTCTTTGCTACATAGGTGGAAATGTTTTACATTTTCTACCCTACTACATTTATTTGACAAATATAGTGATAATGAATGTGTGCAGTATTAAATATAACTTAATAACCCAAACAAAAAATGCTTTTATGTTAGAAAATCATTTGGGGGAAAAAAAATTTACCTAATGAATACTTTTACTGTTTATACTTTTACTCCTAATTGAGCATTTTTACATTTTTGTATTACTTTTACTTTACTCTTTAACTAAAAGACCTGAATAATTCTTCCGTACTACTACTACTTGTAGTGGTAGTAGTTGTGGTAGCAGCAGTAGAAACAGTGGTGGGAGCAGCAGTATTAGCAGCAGTGGTGATGGTGGTAGTAGTAGTATTAGCAGTAGTAGTAGCGGTTATGTCACGATTATGTAATGTTTTGTTTTAGGCCTCTTGACGACTCCACAGAGGGATTTCAGAACTGGGAGCTGATGACGACTCACTGCTGGGGGGAGCAGGCAGCGGGGGAATGGACTTTGAAAATCAAGGATACTCCTTCTCAGAAGAGAGACAACACTGAACTAGGTCTGCTCTTCCTCTATGTACCATCTCAGTATTATGAAACATACATTGAACTTCAACTAGAACAGCAGCTAAAATACTGTCCAGGCCTCATGGGACAGACCTCTTGTCTTCCCCTCTCTCTGTTTCTCAGGGATGCTAAAGGAGTGGTCCCTGGTGATTTATGGCACCGCAGACCAGCCATACCCCGCGCATCGTGAGCGAGTCCGATCCGCTGAGATGCTGGTCGATAGTGACCTCACTGAAGAATACAATGGTGAGTCATGTGCTCAGTATGATGCTCAGACCTCTCAGACAGCAGCTAAATGTACTGTAATGCAGATTTACAGTGTTATGGTTACGATCAGTCAGCTCAGTTAAAGTCAGTGAGACACTAAGCAGTTCTATACAAATGACAATGAGGTGCATGTTTTTAAAGAGTTTTTTATCATTTCAAACATAATGTCCAAATAAATGGTGCAGATTTTTAACTATTGGTCACTTAATTTATGATCTGAGTGAAAAAAAAATAACTGGACTTTTTCTTTTTCTTTTTTTTTTTTTTAAGTTAAAATAGTTTACAAACACTCTCAGGTTCCAGCGTCTGAGTATTTTCTGATTTTCTTCATCTTGTATCATTATGAGCTGAATATCTTAAGACATTTTAAGATGTCACTTTGGGCTTTAGCAAGTTGCAGTGGGCATTTTTGAGTGAGTCCTCAATCACATCAACAAAAGCTAACAAAGTTGGAGTTCAATGAAACCAGATTGGAGCTTTTATGATTTGCTCTTCAGCAAATATCCGCTGATGTGAACCATGCAAAATGAGATCTCATAAGACTTACAATACAAGAGCTGTTGATTTGCATAAAGCTAGGACAAGTGACAAAGTCCTCTCAAAGTTTAGATATTCATCAGTCCATTATTTAAAGTTAGATGATACAGTTCTGTGACTGCTTTCCCTTGAAGTGGGTGCAAAGGCACAACGCAGAATGCTCAATGAAGTAGAAAAGAACCGCAGAGTAACAACTAAAGACTTGAAGGAATCACTGGAGCTGCTCAACATGTTTATGAGTCGACCATACATGGATGCATGGAGCATGGTGTCCATAGCAGAACACCACAGAGGAAGCCGCTGCTCTCCAAAAAAACAAAACAAAACATGGATTGGTGAAACTTGAATTGTTTGGGATGAACATTCAACGCTATAACATGAAAAGAGAGCTACATACCAACATGAAAACATCATCCCAAAGGTGAAGTACGATGGAGCGTCATGATTTGGGGCTTTGCTGCCTCCGGGCCTGGAGTGGCCCCGTCAGAGCCGAGACCCTAAGCCAATAGAGATGCTGCGGAATCACCCAGAGAGCCGTTCACACCAGACATCCTGAAAATATGGCCGAAGCAGTTCTGTAGGAGGAATGGTTCAAAATTTGTTTTGCACACTGTGCAGGTCAGAGCAGCAGCTACTGGAAGAGCTTGTTTGAGTTTATTGCTTCCAAAGGAGGTTTGGCAAGTTATTAAATCCGAGGGTTCACTTACTTTGTCCACCGGCAGTGTCAATGTTTGATGGGTGTGTTCAATAAAGATACAGAAGATTATAATTGTTATGTGATATTAGTGTTAGAGCTTGTCTGTACTTGTGACTTTCAAATAATCAGCCTCAATATCTAAATCCTGCCACATTGTGTCCGACCTTAACCGCCACACTCTCTTCTCTAGAAAGCAGATTTAAAACATCTTGAGGTAGTCTTTGTGTAAATACAGAAGTGTATCAGCAGTTTAAATAACTTCCCTGTTGTTGCTTTAGTGGTGCAGTGACGTTGTGAGTATTTGCCCTTCCAGGACCCTGCGACCCAGAATGCAGTGACGATGGTTGTGAGGGGCCCGGCCCGCAGCAGTGCGTCACGTGCTTACACTTTTTTCTCAAGTTCAAGAACAACACAAGGTTAGCATGATCACATTCAGTAGATCCAGAAAGCAGTGAACTGTATGGATATATGGCTCAGCATACTGCAGACGAATGATATAGTAAGCCAAATTGTTAAAACTTGCATTCAAGAATAATAACGACATTTATTGTGGTGTAAATGGACCCAGAATGTCGTTTTCTCCACTCGCACTCATTTAGAGACTTACAGCTCTTGTCCTCTGTGTGCGTTGGTCCGTGTCCGTCCAACAGGATGTGTGTATCGGAGTGTCCCAGGGGATTCTGGAGTGACCGCCGGCGTTGCAAGAGGTGCTACTCCTCGTGCGAGAGCTGCACTGGGAGCCGCAGTGACCAGTGCACTTCCTGTCAACCTGGTCATCACCTGACTGAGGGGACCAACACCTGCACAGCCATCTGTGGGGACAACTACTACCTCGACCACGGTTGGATTTCCATTATGCATTACAAAGTGTTTTGGCACTTTTTTCTTTTTCTTTTTTTTTTTTTTTTTTCAATTATACTGAACAAGAACACAGAAGAAAACAGAAGGAATATCCTCAAGTGAACCTTTAAGGATTCCCGGCTTACAGAAGAGCTGTTTGGATACAGCTGCATATGCTGCTAATGAATAGTCAGTTGATGTAACCGCAGTTGAGGGGTGTGTGAGTAAGATTGATTAATCGCTCTGATGTGTATTCCATGTGTATTGTTTGATTTCCCAACAGATGCAAACATGTGCAGAAAGTGCAGTGAAAACTGCTTGAAGTGTTCCTCCTACAGCATCTGCACAGAATGCAAACCAGACACAAGGTTAGAAGCAAACTCTCTGATGGTGCTTGAATTAACTGCTCGGTCAACACTGCTCCTTCTCCTGCCATCGCTGACAATACTGATTCTCCTTGTGCACACACACCCTCTGCAGCATCATGACAATTAGAAAAGGTTACAGTATTTTTAACTGTGTATTCAAAGGAGTCTGTCATCTTTCCCCTTTTGCACACAGCTCAAAAAAAGAGAAATGTATCTTGATTTCCATTTTACCATATCATCACAGGAAAGGACAAAACTTCTCTGTCAAATTCACCATATTGTTTAGTTAGAAGTTTCCGGAATACAGTGTTCACTGACTCAGTTCACCAAGTACTTGTGGTGGTGTGCTGTGGGTTGGAAAACTGAGCCTGCAGTCTAAAGGCAATGAGTCATCGTTACAATGTCACATGATTGGCTGTGTGTGTGTCACGGTGCCACATGCTCTCTCCGCCCTCTCCAGTCTGCAGGGGAATCGGTGCCAGCGGAGCTGCACAGCCGGATTCTACCACGACAAGCAGGAGGGCACGTGCGAGCCCTGTCACAAGGCCTGTGCTACCTGTGCAGGTAAGAGCAGAGCTCAAGGGTCATGACCTGTATGAAAACTTCTTTAGATGTCATTAAAATACATGATGTGGGACAGTTTGTTGTTTGCAGTATTCCTGTGTGTCCTTTTATCCATTTAAAAACATGTGTTCCTGGCTCATGCGGCATCAGGTGCAGGTGTTGGAGCATGCAACCATTGTGCGGAAGGCTACTTGATGGAGGAGTGGAGGTGTATGTCCTCCTGCAGTCCCGGCTTCTATGCCACACAGCCAAACCTAGAGATAGCTGATGGGCACAGGATATGTAGGAGGTGGGTTCACTGGTGTGTGTTCAGGTGTGGGTGGTTTGTTTATCTGCTGATGGCAGGCCTTATTCTGGTGGTTGGCTTCTGTGTGAGTGTGTGTGTGCGCGCGCTTGTTTTCACACTTGTGTTTGCTGTTATGTGCCTGTATGGGGTGTAGTCTTTTCGTGGTCAGTACGTGTGTTTGTTTGTGCGTGTGTTCAGTCTCTGTGCTCCACTCCTCAGGTGTGACGCCAGCTGTCTCACCTGTGCGGGGCCGAGCCGGGGGAACTGCAGCAGCTGTTCCAGCGGTCACAGTCTGCAGGAGGGAGTGTGTGTTGTTAGCACTGTGTGCACAGACGGTCAGTCAGCCTCTTCATCCTAGATAAATATAATGCAGCCTTGACATACAGTATTTAGTTCTTACTTCTCTAACTTCTTCAACTGCAAAAATACAATTATTTCCATTCCAACACTGTATATTCAGAGTATGAAAGACTTTTAATTGTCATTTTATATCTGTATATATATGTATATTTGCAGTGTGATACTGTATGTCGAATATAATGTGAGTCAACCATAAGTCAGCCATGTTTATGTATGTGTATACGTGGCTTCCATTCTTTGGCATCTGACATTAAGCCCACCTCTGTGCTTCAGATGGTTATTCATTTGTGAGTCAGCCGCGTTCTCATGCTGTATGTCTATCAGGAGAGTACCAGGACAGTAACGGGAAGTGCCAGGCGTGTGATGCAACGTGTCTGAAGTGCACAGGGCCGCAGAGCGAAGACTGCATCAGCTGTGTTGCTTCACGGTGAGTTGGACTTGACTTTTTAGATTCAGGGTCAGAGGGGACACGAATACATCCAACTGTTTCTCTGAGTTAAAAACTGTGTTTCACCACAGTGAAGACTATTAGCATTTCATAGACGTATTAGTATTGTAGAATTCAAAGGCGGTAAGATGCTGAGCATTTCTGTATAAATAATTGAACTGTGAGTGTTATTAAAGTCAAATAATTCCAAACAAAAGCTCTAAAACTTCTCATGTTCCAGCTTCTCAGATGAGAAGATTTCCTGCTTTTCTTAATCATGTTTTAATTTAAACTGAATATCTTTAGGTTTCGGATGTTTGGTCGAACAAAACAAGGGGGTCATGGGAAGTCTCTGGGAAGTTGCAATGGATTAATGGAAAATATAATAGGCAGATTAGTTGATAATGAAAATAAATGTTAGTTTCAGCCCTGGAAAACTTCAGATGTTCATCCCCCAAAGAAGTCTGACCCCTCCCTTCAATTATTTATGTAAAAATAGGGGGGGAAAAAAAGTCAACCACTTAAGATTGAGTATGAATAAAGAATAATGGTCTGCTGCTTTCTACATAATTCATCAGAAGAAATTTTATTTACGGTATACAGGGTTAGATTAGGGTTGCTGATATATATTTGATATAATGTGAATTTCAAATAATCATCAGCATCTAAAATCTCCCACATTGCCTCCCAATTTAACCAACATCACCACTCCTCCTCTTCCTCCTCCTCTTCTACCTGTGTTAACAGTTTTGTGGTATTTTCCTGTGGTACATGTTTGTTTTTTGTTGTTGTTGTTGTTGTTGGCTGCAGAGCTCTGGATGAGGGCCGCTGCATGGTGGAGTGCGCCAAGGGCAAGTACCAGTCAGGTGGCCAGTGTCACCTGTGCGACCACACTTGTGCCACCTGTGTGGATGCAGGGCCTGGTAACTGTAACAGCTGTGACACTGGTGAGGGCTAAACTTTGTGTGTGTATTCGTGTGTATTCTTGTGTGTGTGTGTGTGTGTGTGTGTGTGTGTGAGTGAGTGACCTAGAAAATCATGAATAGAATAAAAGCAGTGGAAGTAATTTAGAAGCATGTTTAGTTAAAGAACGGAGACTGTACATTTTTGTCTTTAAAGCAACAGTGAACTTTAGTACAAGTGTTTTTCATAATCTCTTGACTATAATTCTACATATTGATGATTATGTTTATCAGTTACTACTGTAAAAGGGAATAATAACTTTTTTTCACAAAAACATTAACACACCTACTGTACAGACAAAGTCCCATATTCACTCTCCTTTATAGCTCAGCTTTGATCCCCACCAACTCCGGAGGGAAATATCTGACTCTTTAGCTGCTAAATGCTCCACTACTGTATGTTTGTCAGTTATTAGCTGTGTCTGTTTGCTGGTTGGTGCTGAGCAGGTAGCGTACCCTTGGTTTTTTTAATTTTTTTTTATACAACTTTCCTTTCACTGAAAACAGCTGTCTGCTGCATCTTAAAAACAATGCTCATGAGGTCGCAGGGTGTAAAATCTAAACAATGACCTGAAAATGCTGAAATGCTCATTAGAGCCAAGAGGCTGCAGACTCAGGTGATAATTTTATGTGGGTTTATTTATATAGTATAAATGATCATTTATAGAATGGAAATAGGTAAGGAAAAGCAAACACAATCACAACCAGGAAGTTGTAAAAGCCAAGGTTCAACATCACACTTCTTCATGCCATCATTTGCTGTTTTCCCTCCAGATAAGTTTGGATTGGAGCGTTACCTGTATAAAGGCCAGTGTCTGGATGCCTGTCCCGAGGCCTTCTACCACACCAAGGAGAGGAGCTGCGAGCCATGCTCCGACCACTGCCGGCTCTGCACGAGCCCCACCCACTGCCTTAAGTGTAACTCCTCCTACTACGTCTCTGATGGAGCATGTGCGAAGCTGGAGTGTGGAGAAGGTAAACATCTTATGTGTTGCACTGAGACACAGTGTCAAAGACGACCTTGAAAAGCATTGTCT
Organism: Seriola aureovittata; assembly: GCF_021018895.1. Classification (NCBI taxonomy): domain Eukaryota; kingdom Metazoa; phylum Chordata; class Actinopteri; order Carangiformes; family Carangidae; genus Seriola; species Seriola aureovittata. Next base: position 17,674,805 of record NC_079381.1, on the reverse strand, counting down.
CACACCGGTTCACCCTCCGTGCTCTCCACCTCTTTTTCTTTCTCTGATTGTTTGTTGCACTGTTTCTTTCCTCCACACAATGTTTTCCTTTTTTCTCAGGGGAGGTGGAGGATCCAGATTACGACGACTGCATGGCCTGTGAGGAGGGCTGCAGCAAGTGTGTCTTGTGTAAGTCAGGGCTCAGCAGCCATGATATATTTTTCCCCAAAATTAACATTGCCCACAATAAACTGAACTTTCCTCCCAGTGTGTTGCCAGCCATGTTCAAGGGTTTTTTTTTCCTGATAGAACTTCCTATTTTAAAAGGAGAGCTGTGGTTTTTTTTGTCTGCTTTTAACAGATAACCCCAGGCATTGTCTGTCCTGCACTGAGGGCTTTTACAAGTAAGGCTGTGTGCCATGTGTGATCTGGCCTCTGTGCACTCGCTCTGCCTTTCACTTCACTGCTGTACTAGAATAAAAAGGCCCTGTTTGCTGTGGAAGTAGAGTGGATTTTGTGTGTGTGTGTGTGTGTGTGTGTGTGTGTGTGTGTGTGTGTGTGTGTGTGTGTGTGTGTGTGTGTGTGTGTGTGTGTGTGTGTGTGTGTGTGTGTGTGTGTGTGTGTGTGTGTGTGTGTGTGTGTGTGTGTGTGTGTGTGTGGTTAAAGCAAAGGTATCAACTGCTGGTTTCGTTATCAGTTTTCAGGATGGCTGCTACAAAAACTGCCCAGCTAAGACGTACAGCGTGGAGGAGGAGATGACCTGCGTCCCGTGTGATGACAACTGTGTGAGCTGTGATGAACATGAGTGCTACTGGTGTGAGACCGACCTCTTCTTATCAGGTAAAACTGACCCACTGGGTCAGGACATGAAGTCAGGAAGTATTATTTACAGTGGTGGAAGAAGGATTTAGGTTCTATACTTAAGTAAAAGTACCATTTATTAAAAAAAAAAACCCAGTACTGGAAAGTCACTAAATATGTAAGTATTATTAGCAAAAAGTACTTAAGGTTTCAACAGTTAAAGTACTCATAATTAAGACAGTGACTCCTGTGAGTGTTAGGTTATTATACTGTATATTATATTTTGGATTATGTTAGTGATGCATTAATGTGTAGGTAGCATTTTACTGTTGTACTTGATTCAAGTGGAGCTACTTAACTGCTTTATATACATTGGGATAGTTTCATGTTTTATCAGATGTTCGTTGACATTGTCATTCTATGTCAAAGCTTCATCTGTAAAGTAACAGGTAACTACAGCTGTCAGATAAATGTAATGTATAATAATTTATGTAAAGTCAATGTGGACAAAGGCTCCTGTTTATCATCCTGTTATATCATTATGTATATTATATTATTGTTTTGATCTCTTTGTGGTCCAGCTGATTTGAACTACTACTTAATGTGGAGTCATGATCACACATTTTGTATTTCGCATATTAATCTTCCAAAGTGATTAGTAACTGTAGCCAGGACCAAATTAACCCAAATTAAAATTGAGCTGTGGGTCCCAAATCCGTTCCCCTGGGTTTGTTTGAGATGTTTCAGTTATACATAAATTAAGTTTAATTAATATTTAAGAGCATAAACAGATATTAATACTCATATATTAAAACTGCATTTTGACACAGGGCTGCTGCATAAGACAAGGCCTCAGGTATGATGCTGAAGCTGCTGTAAATGCCTTAGTGTGGCATGTCAAGAAATAAATTTACAATTAATCAAATTACCAAAAAGAACTCGTCACATGTGATGCCTTTGGTGCAGATGCCTGGTTAGTAATCTAGCCTTGACTATAGCTGTCAAATCCAATATAATACAAGTATAAAGTCCTGTAGCATAAAATGAAAATACTGAAGAGTATTCCATTTATACTGATTTTAGCAATGCACTGCTATAACAATATAATAGTCAGACTGACAGTCAGGCAGAGATGAGGAGCGGGCTACAGAGGTCTGATAAGCTCACTTCTTTCTCACTCTACACCTCCCAGATTTTTCAGAACTGCAGACTTGTAGTCCTCAGACCCACCTGATTAATCAGACTTCACGCAGCTCCATCTGGAGCCGCAAAAGGCTTTATACAACTTTTTTTCACATCCGCATTAGTATTCCTCAAGACCTGTAAGTAGACTCTGATGTGGAAAATCACTGGAGATCTCCCTTAAGTGAAGTACAAGCACCTAAGATTGTGAACGCGCCCCGCTAAGTGGGTTATGTACAATGTTGATCTCAAAAAACAGCACCGTCTCCTGTTACTCCCAGAGGGGAGGTGTGTTTCAGTGTGTCCCGATGGTTTCTATGGCGACGAAGACACCAACGAATGTGAGGAATGTCACTCAGACTGTGTGACGTGTAGCGGCCCGGAGGACGATGACTGTTTGTCGTGTGAGGAGGGGGCGACGCTGGAAGATGGAGAGTGTGTGTCTGACCATGAGGTCTGTCCCATTAAGACCTTTCGCACCGGTGAGATTAATACTTACATATTCCACTAATCCAACTGTCTGCTCATAATGAATCAGGGATTTGGGCACTTTCACAGGGGCAGAAAAGAAATCTTGGAGGGTAATTGGTCTGTGTGCCACCGTCCCTGAACCCTTTACCAACTTAAGTACTGAAAACAGATTTAAATAATTGATTGTATATGCTGAACATTTAGTTCCCCCCAAAGAGTAAGTTGGACAGACCTTAAAACAACATATAGTAATTAGTGGGAGGCAAGACATCTTAATTATAGGAACTAAAATAACTGAGGAAAGTACATAGGTTAACTCAAAGGTTGAAAATGAACATGCAGAAGTAAAGTTATTATTAAACTTTGAATCTCAGCAACAAAACCTTAGATTAAAGCCTCGCACCTTTTGCACAAACTCTGGAACAGCACAATGTTGCAGGATGTATTTGGACTTTTCTGTAATTCCCAGTTTATTCTTTAGATCCTGAAGATAGAAAATATAAATGTGAGATGTTTTTTTCTAGCTAGTCTACCAGCAACTCTAACCATCACTAATTAACACTTTATATTTCATTTAATAATCTATACAAAAGCAGAAATATAAAAACAAATTGCGATTTTATGGCAAGACATAAAAATAATTTGGAAAAAAAGAAATGGTGGAGACACGATGCTTGGAAGTCACTGCACCCAACCACGGCATGGTCAGTGCACATGACCTCTCATAAAACCACAGCTTGTCATTTTTGCATTTCAGTTCTTGTACGAATTGAAGATTATATAATACAACATGTAAATTACTGAGCTTTAGAGGTGTTTAGGTTTAGTGCACTGATATGTGCGGTATTAGTCCTCTCATCTAGGTCTCTGCAAAAAGCAAATAAATGTATTTCCTAAAAGGTCCAACTATAGATAATATAAATTAGACTACTGTGAGCGGTGAATGGCAGTGGAGGTAGGGAGGTGCTGTGGCATTGTGGAGTCTGATGGCAGGAAAGGGCCCCTGAGCACTTTGAGGCACGTGGCTGAACGTGCTCCTGAGCCCCCTCAGCTTGGCACACAGAGGATGAAGGGGGGGGGGGGTTGTCTGTGGTCTCATCTGTCACAGAGCTGGCCTGCTTCACCAGCTTGCCCAGTTTGTTGGCACCACAAGTCCCAGTGCCAGCACAGCACAGCACAGCACAGCACAGCACAGCACAGCAGATAACACTGGCCACTACATCCTGGTACAGATTATTGAGTTTAAGAGTGCCTTCAGCAGTGACAGGCCACCAGCTCCTTGGTTTCCTTATGTTAAGCTGAAGTTGGTTGCTGTTGCACCATCCAATGAAGTTCCCCACTAGGTCTCTGTACTCCTCATCCTTGTCATGTCTGATACACACGATCTAGGATCAAAGCGTGATTTCTCTCTTTGTCGCGTGTTGTGCCACGGTGACTGTTTTCCCTCCAGATGATGGCGAGTGCGAGGACTGCCACCCATCCTGCGAGTCCTGCTCTGGAGAGGAGAAGAACCAGTGTACAAAATGTGCAAAAGGTCAGGTGGTGGTTTGTGCGCTTTCAGACCTGCAGCAGCAGTTTCATATTTTCATGGTCACACCAAAAAGATATCCAGCTTTTTTTTTTTTTTTTTTTTTTTTTTTTTTTTTTTTTTTTTTTTCCAACAGTGATGATGTTTACTCCTTCTTCCTCCTCCAGGGCAGTTTCTGACCACACAGCAAACATGTGTGTCAAAGTGTCCGGGGGGTTTCTTTGCCAGTCGGCTAAGCGGCGTGTGTGAGGCCTGCCCTCCAGGCTGTTTGCAGTGTACGGATGGTCAACACTGCACCCGCTGCCAGAGCACTCGCAAAGCTCAGTTATTCCTACAGGATGGACAGTGTGTCCAACAGTGTGTCAGGTCAGGAGTCCATCCCATCACTGCTTGTTTTTTTTGGCTTGTCTTTAACTGTATTTATATGCTGTTCACACACTGAGACACTCGAAATGGATTATTCTCAGTTAGTAAATACTGTGGGAATTAAACCCTGCTGGCAATTCATGTTGAAATCACATCTTTTAAGCACCAGGCCAGATGTTTGAGAAACGTCTTCTGAAGAGCCAAAAGTGCAATGGCAGAAGACGCATTTGCTGGCCTTGAGTTTGACGTGTCCTGCTCGATGTTAATGCCATTAAATTGTGAAATCCTTGAGACAGAAAGAAAATCTCGTCCTTGCTGAAGAGGTCCTCGAGGGGCTCCATTAGCGCTGACATGACCATTTGAACTTTTTTGGGTGTGAGGGTTTTATTTTTATTGTATTTTTACTGCCAACAACCAAGCAGCTTTTTAGCAATGCTTAAGTACTGCACAATTGTCTGGATAAATTATTGGTTGTCCTCTGTAGAGTGGAGCAGAGCAGAGCAAAATGTCAGTCCTCTTGTTTACCCCAATAGCAGCATTTATGACGGCCTATTAAATTCTTTTTTTCACGTTGCAAAATAAAAAACATTGACAAGAAGTACAACTTGACGTGTATAACACTGAAAACTAATAAATTAAATAAGAGGCTTAATACATCACCAATTATTTATAATTTCACATGCCATGGTCTAAAGTGGGAATTTGAAATTCATGCATCTTCCTAGTGATACATTTAATTCATGTACATTACACGGTGGGGTTCAACTGATGTCTGTTCTACGTCAGGGGTTATCCTGCAGGCCAGGTGTGTCGCAGCTGTGCGGCAGGCTGTGCGTCCTGTGGGAGAAACGCCACTCACTGTCTCAGCTGTGAAGAAGCTCTCGTCCTACACAAGCACCAGTGTGTGGAGGAGTGTCCTCCAGCGCACACTGTCCGGGACGGGGAGTGCCAACGCTGCCCCTCGGCGTGTCAGGAGTGCAGCCCACTTGGGGAGTGCACAGGTACAGACACACAATGCAAACCATGACTCATCTGTAAGAGCTTGTTCAGTCTAATCCACACTGTGCTTTTACCTTTCTATGGCCCTATTCAGACAGCACTGTTATGACTAGCAAGTTTGGGTGGTTTAGCCACACTAGCAACATGGTTGTAGAGATTGAACGTGTTATTCAGTTGGTCGCTCCAGCACTTTGATCTGAACTGAAATCTGTGTGTTGGATAGATTGCAATTCCGTACTGTTTCTAAAACTTTGGTAATCCCAAACAGAGTGCCTGACTTTCCCTTTAGCACCACAATGAGGCTGATATTTGGTGTTTTTAATGAAATATTGCCGTAAAGTTTGGTTCAGATGTTCACGTTCCCAACAGGATGAGGTGTAATAATTGTAATAACTGAGAATCTCTTAAGGTGCCTATAATCAATATTTTTCTCATCACAGTGTATCAAATAGAGTTTGAAAGGTGTTGCTTGTAATGATCAACCTGCAGAGAATTATCACCTGAATCTGCAGCTCCTCTCAGCTTTAAGGAGCTTTATAGCGAGTTTCAGCTTATTGTTGTTTGTTTTTGTCACGTTGTTTTTATTCCAACTACTGTGAACAGACTCTAGTGAAATCCATCCCTCACAGAGCGAGGGCTTTTTTTTTTTTTCTTTCTCTTGCATTCCTCTCCAAGACTTTAGGATACTTAGTATAGAGTTGTGCTAAATTGTTCTCCCACTCAGCACTGAAAGCTGTCCTTTGCAGACTGTGAGGAGTATCACTTTCTCCACGAGGGCCTGTGTGTGCTAGACTGTCCCGAGAGGTTCTTTGAGGACAAAGAGCGAGGGGAGTGTTTGCATTGCCACCCTGACTGCGCTTTGTGCGACGGGCCAAACAACAATGACTGCGATACCTGTATGCACCCTGAGGCCACCCTGCACAACGGTGCCTGTCTGGCAGCCTGCTCCTCCCACACCTACAGGGACGCCACAACAGGAGAATGTGAAGGTACAACAGAAAGTTTCTGTACCCGATTGAAAGTTTTGGTTCGAGCGAACCTTGAAACACATTTATTTTGTGAATTTTATTTGACTTATTTTCTATTATACATTGAGAACTCATTTGCTTTTAGGTTTGACAAGCTCAGAGATGCTCCATTTCACTTTGCTGTCTTCTGACTGATGCAACATTTTCTGTCCTGTAAAGCGTCCTTCATGCATTTCATACAACCAGGTTATTGTAAGTGTTTTGCACACGTTAAAGTATTTTTTTTTACATTACAAAAACCCGACATTTTAACAGGAGTATGTCAAACTTTTTATATCCTCTGTACTGTATATTCTCTACTATGCCTGAGTGCGTTTCCTGACTTAGGCTCAGACAAAAATAGCAATGCTTTTCAGACAGTTAACAGGCAGCTGTCAAACCTTGAAAACAGAACAGCGATGCCAAAGACAGTTCCCTAGAGAAAGACACACCGCTCTGGTTTGTGTTATTCAGAAACACAGAGGATGGCGTGTTTCTCCCAGGAAAACGTTGTAGGCGATGCCCACTTTTGTTGCTACTTACAGTAGCTGCCAGCAGCAAGACATTTGAAAGGAAGTACTGAAAAACGGACAGTGGGTGATTTTTTTATTTATTTATTTTTTTTCCTTTTTTTAAAATGTTTATTTTCATCTGAGGTGAACATGGAATGCATAAAATGTTTTCTGAGAACCCAATAGGTGAAAACTATAAGGTAAGGTGTATAACTATAGAAAAAGATGGAAATTAATTATGGTAATGGTTTATTATCAGGAATTATTACCATATTAAATAATGGATAGATATCAAGGGGAATCGGATTGATTCTCTTTCATATGCTTCACTGCAGTTGTGACAGACAACATCCTTTTGATTCAGTCACTTCTTAACTTGTATTTCCAGACTGTGACGTATCTTGTCTCACCTGCTCCGGGCCCCACGATGGCTCCTGCACCAGCTGCAGAGAGGGTCAGAGGCTGGAGGGCCACGGCCATTGTGTGCCATCAGCCAACAAGTGCTCGCCTCGCCAGTACGCAGACCAAGACGGGGAATGCCATCCATGTCACAAATACTGCCACAAGTGCTCAGGTCCCAGAAAAAGCCAGTGCCTGAGCTGCAACCAGAGACATCTCCTGCTCAGTGAGTCGAGTTTGGTCTTTGTACGGCTGGTGTATTCTCTCAGGTCTGCATGTCCTGGAAAGCTCTTCCGGCATCTGCGACTTGTTTGTGTAGCTCGCATGATCATTCGTGTTTGTTGGTGCAGATGGCACCTGTGCAGATGAATGCCCGGAAGGCTACTACGTGGACGAGTTGGGGCAGAAATGCGAGCCTTGCCACCCCTCCTGTGATACCTGCGTTGGAAAGCACAGCCAGGAGTGTCTCACCTGCAAAGCCCAACTATTTCGAGAGGGCAAAGAGTGTGTGGAGACCTGCACGCACGGGTAGTTTAACCTGCTCACCATCCAGCTGTGCCGCACATCCATCACATTAAGTGCAGCCACACAGTGTTGTCATTAATAAAAGATCAGCCTAGTCACATAATGTCACTGTGGACACGGCTTTTCTCTAGCTAGCTGGACAGAGGTGCCGTTTGGAGGTACAAGCTAATTTAGCCTGAGATTTAAATAGCCCTTCGTGTGGCCTGTAAAATGCAAATTAGACTAGATTTTATTTGGGGTGTGGTGATTGAGATAGTTAAGTTAATGTGCTGTTAAATTGATGTGCAGTTAAATACTCATGAAAACACAAAAGGGACACAAAGACTATTTATTCCTGTGACGTGCCTCCCTCATACTTTCAAACCTGCATGAGAGCAATGCACCATGTAGCAAAAAAGAAAATAGCACTTTAACTTTATCATGCAGAACCCGTGTCTCACTTCCCTCAGTAATGGTTTGAAGTGTTTTGTTATGAATGCATCCCCTCTGTTATAGTGGCTTGGTCTATGTCATGTCTGAGTAGTTTTGGTTGTGTGTGTGACTGAGTGGCCATGGAGAGTAGTTTCCTTTGAGGACAAACAAAGCTCTAATCTCATCTCATTTAATTGAACCTAATCTGTCATAACTTTCTCACCATCTCTCCGGTAGTCACTATGGAAACACGGGCTCAAGGATGTGTGAGAAGTGTGACCCCAGTTGTGGTGAGTGCATCGGGGCCGGGGAGGAAAGCTGCCTGAGCTGCGCTCCGGGTCTCATCTACATGCGGAAGGAAGGCCGTTGCCTGCCTTCGTGCCCTCAGGGATACTATCACGACGCTGCGCACAGGACCTGCGAGCCCTGCCACGCCAGCTGCAGAGCATGCTCAGGTACCAGCGGCCACTCAGAGAGCAGCGAGTTGATGTCATGCAGCTGAACACACACACACACACACACACACACACACACACACACACACACACACACACACACATGCAGATCTCATGTAGGGGATGAGATATTGATGCTGCTGTTTTCTCCACGGACTGCAGAGGTAAATGTGGAGGAGAGCTTGTGTGCTGTGCTTCGACTATAGTAAAAGTTCATGTGTACTGAACATTCATTTAAACAATCATAAAAGAATAATGTAAATGAACCTTACATTTATGTTGGTAAATTGCTTATTAGTAGGAGTAAAGTATTTGTTGGGGACTATTTAGTATTTACAGTAGAAGGTCAGTGTATACGAGACTGACTGCACGAATGTTTGTGTGTTTGTCAGTAGCATCAGTTCATTGCTGGTTTTGATATTTTCAATAAGAATAATCCAGAATATATCACCAGACTTCCACTTTAAATTGTCATGTATCCGCAGGAAAAGATTCCCATAGCTGTGACTCATGCTACACTGGATACCTGCTCTCAGAGGGAATGTGCGAGTCCATGTGCGACATAGGCCAGTATCCTGTAATGAAGGTAACGACACTTTTCTAGAGTTTAATTTCACAAATATTAATTTTTTTATAAAAAATAAAATAAAATCCTCATCCTGTCCCTTCCTCACCAAAATAATTACTACTAATGTTTTGGCCCCAGGTGCCATATAATGTAATTCAGACTGACTTCACCAGGAGAAATCTCAAAGAGTAGAGTGAAAATTATTATTGTGTAATGATTTCAAAATAAATCATGCTGTGAGGCAACCTTGATTGATTAAACTGAGAGGCAGTGCAAAACTTAAATTCAGTCCTTTTAGAAATGGCAGTTTTGCATATTTGGAAGCAAAGAATCAGTAGCTCTGTGTTTGGGTATGTAGGCCTCTCATTGTTGGTCTTTCCTTCTGTCCCTCATCAGGGTTCAGGACACGCCTGTGAAGACTGTGACAGTTCCTGTCTGGAGTGTCGGGGGCCCGGTCCAGCCAACTGCACCATGTGCCCGACTCAGGCCATCTTAGAAGCTGGAGGGCGCTGTTTGCTTTGTTGCCGCCACGAGGATGAGGAAGAGGAAGAGGCTACAACGCAGCAGCAGGACTGTTGTAACTGCACTGAAACTCGAGGTAGGCTATTACAAGAGAATGGAGCAGAATGGAGAGGTACGTGGTTTGAAGTGTCAGATCTTTTTTTTTCTTGAACTGATAAACTTTCTCAGGTCAACACTGACATTCAGGTTCCTGTTATCTTCTCTGCTTGCACACAGAGAGGATCTGCAGATTCAGCTTCTCTGTGTGTCACTTGTTAAGTGAAAAATAACTAAGGGTTCACTTCTTCGTCTCAGTGTCAGGAAACAGCTCAAAATGCCAATCATGACTCCCAACAGCCCAAGGTGACGTCTTCAAATTGCTTTTTTTTTTTTTATCTGACCAATGGTTCAAACCCCCCGAAGAAAATAATCAACTTACAGCAACAGAATAAAACCTCACATGTGAGAAGCTGAAACCAGTGACTTTTTTTCTTGTTAGATGATTTAATTGATTTAATACCTTTTTATTAAAGGTGCACACGATTCCATAAACTTGGGGAACTTGTGAGAGACAGATTAAAAAAGACTTATCAAATTTTAAGCAGCAGACGACGGGAGGCTGAGATACCTGACTTTTAGTTCCTCGTATAGGTAACTCTCCAGGATTTCTGGATCTTACATTTCCTCTCGTGTAACTCTTTTCCCCATAGGATATTCCCATTTAAATATTTTATAATATAATAAAATGAATAAATAATAAATCTAAAATACATAATATGTTTAACATAGAAACACGGGACTCTCCTGGATAGTGTAACAATCATGTATGTAGGTTTATGTGATGCCCATCAGTTTCAATAATTTGTACGTTGTTTCAGAGAAATCACACGTTAGCATGGAAGATGGGTCTAAATACTACAATACCCATGAGTCTCAGGTGCCACAAACTGGAGTGGTAGCAAATTCAAAATGCTTCGTCGTCACACTTGCATCAAATTTGCTGAATTTACCCAGGAATTAAAAGTGAATTGAATTATTTCACAGATTATAAAATCTGTTTTTTCAACAGTGTAATCTTTTATCTTCCACTCACCATGAGCAGCGGGACAGAATCTCAAGCTTTCTGATTGGACGCTTCGTGTTGAAATGCACCTTTGAATCCACAGTTGATTTCTCCCTGCAAAGTTTTTGTGCACATTTGTATTTGTATCTTCGACTTTTTACCAACAAAGCATGTTTTCTGATGCAAATGTTAATCTTGCAAAGGAGAGTTTGTTGCCCATTGAAGCCATAGAATCAGCAACTGTGACTTATTTAACACAGTCTGAGAAAAATTAATTGGACTTTAACTTACGGAGCCAAGGACGCCTGAAATATCTCCTCCCACTTTTTGACTCTATTTTTCAGACTTTAGACGCTCCCTCCATCATTCAGTTGTTTTGACTGGCTGAGGAGTGTATGTGTAAGTAGGACATTAGTCTAAACTTTGTGCCTGTGGGGCATTTCCAGGAGAGTGCGTCCTCAGCACCAACTTGGCGTTCACCAATGATGAGGAAGAGGAGGCCAGAGGTAACCTGACAGTCTTCATCATTGCCTGCATCCTGCTGGTGCTGGGACTGGTGGCTGTCGTCTTCCTCATCAGACACTCTCGCTCCAAGAGTGCCCCCCCGGACATCACTCCTCGTGGCTATGAGAAGCTGGGCTCTGGCGGGGGATACGGAGGCGGCAGCAGACATGGAGGCTACAGCTCTGCCTCCTCTGCGTCTTACAGCGGCCGCGCCGGCTCCTCCGGCGGTCGCTTCCAGGAGGCTCAGTTAGTTGACATTGGTGAACGTCGCTCAGGGGGTAAGGAGGATGAGGACGACGACGATGAAGATGAAGACATTGTTTACATGGGCCAGGATGGCACCGTGTACAGGAAGTTCCGGTACGGACAGCTAGGAGAGGACAACGATGACGAGCTGGAGTACGATGATGAGAGCTACACGTTCCGGTGAAGCAAAAGAAGAAATACTTCTTCTCTCTTTTCTCTCTTCCTCTGTGGTGTTTATTTCCTCCTGCCCTGAGGGACAGACTCATTTATTCTTCACTGAATATGAGTCGAACCAAATGAGACATGAGAAGCTATTTATAATGAGTTGTATTTTACAACTTATTATCCATTCACAAAATGAAATGAGCTGCAGAAAAATCCATGTCGTTTAACATTCTTAAAGACTTTTAACATAATTAAGCTTGATTTTCTAGACTTTGTTTGGAGTATGATGACTTCCCACGTATAACATAATTTATTGTGGGCATTTACTAGTTTTGACAGCTTCATTAGTCATATTATTCATCTCTTCATTAATTGTTGTGTTGTTGGATTAGCATTTTAAATTTGATTAATCATGGTATTTCTTAAGCTTTTCTATATTCTCATGCCTTTGCCGTCACTGAATTTTGATTTGAAAATGTGTTCAAATAAAGTCTTGGGGAAAAAAATTGCATTAGAAGAGTAATTCATGACATCAAAGGGAGACACTGACTCATTTAGCAGCAGAGCAATTCAAGTTGAAAACAATGACTGAAAACAGAGTTCAGACTCGAGTCCATTTTTATTGAATTACTAGACAGTGATCCATAATTTCTTTGCACATCCTCAATAAACCATAGTAGAAGACTCATGGATGAGAGGACCATCAGTTATCTATGAGGGGACATGCACTGATGCACAAACGCACACACATGCGTGTGGATACAGATACACACACACACACACACACACACACACACACACACACACACACACAAAGAAGATATTGTGCTTTACAGAGATCCCATCTTTATTTTTGACTGAGGTTTTTTTCCTGATGATCCAGGAGAAGCTGAGGAGATGATTCCCAGTTTATGTGTCTTACACACACACACACACACACACGCACACGCACACGCACACGCACACACATTTGGAGAACGGCTAAAAGGACATGCTCTCACATTGCACAGATAACTCAATCTAACTTCTTCCTCCTTGGTTTCAGTTTGACTCTATAAAGTTAAAATATCTTTATTTTTATCTCTATTTTTCAGCTTTAGAACAAGTATTAAGACAGAGGATTGGATTGTTGAAATGCAAAAGTTGGTCATCGTTTATGGCACAAGGTTTTTTGGCTTCACCTTGTGCTTTTATTGTGGATTGCTGACGCACAAGTTGGCTCTTTCTCTGAAGTACTGAGACTGTGTTACCAGTAAAGGGTGATATTATTGCTTCACTGTTTTTCATGCACACAACTACAACACTACAGACTCTACAAATGGATTTGCGCAGTGCACTGTCTGCTGTGTAATTGCATTTCCTACCCTACTGTGAACGTTGATGCTACTGTGTAGGTGCTGCCAAGCATCACACTTGACTATATAGTTCTCTGGACTGCAGGTGTACGGTACAGTAGATGCTACAGCAGCCATAAAGATTGAGATCTGAGTGTTAACTATTGTAAGTTGTGTTTTCATATTAAACTCCAATGTCTAACTGACAAACACTGACTGAAACACACACACACACACACACACACAAGCTTAACAACCCTTTGCCTCTGCTTTCCAGCTACAGCCATACAATACAACAGTGACTTCTGAACATTGAGGTGACCATCCATTTAGGATGTTTGGGTTTAAGAGCTGCTGGCACCGGCTACGTCTGCTCTGCTGGGAAGACAAAAGAACAAAACGGAGGCATTAGACGAGTGTGTTTATGTATGGATGACAGACTGTTGACACAAGGCCATTTCTCTTCCATGTGTGAACTTAAACGTCTTAGAGGACTTACTCTGTTCTGCCTGCTGTTGTTGGCTCCGGTCCCTGCAGAAAACTATTCACTCTTGAATAAAAAAAAGAAAAAAAAGAAAAAAAGGAGAGGTTGTTAGAGCGGGATTTATTGTTGTGATGCACTTCTATGTTGTGAATTTGAAGACACGTGCAGCTTGTGATTCAGTGCATTAGTCAGCAAGAGATTTGTGTGTAATTCCACAGCTTTGTTCCAACATTTATTATCAGTGTAATAGATCACTTTGCAATAAAGACGGGCTCATTTATTTTACAGTGCTGATAAATGAGATGAAAGTGATGCATTTAGCATCTTTAGCAACTTTTTTTTTCTTTTTTTTTTTTGCTGTCTCTTTTTCTGTAATTGCAACCATAGCCAGATCCAATTGGTCCTCATCCAGCAGAAGAGTCCCTGTGATCTAAAAGTGTGCCATCTGATAAATGAGTGCTCCAGCCAAGGATAAAACTGAGGCAGGGGCTACTGCCTCCGCAGAGGGCAGTAATGAGAGGCAGGAGAGTTGATGCTTACTTTGAGTTCTCTGCTGCTTCCTTCAGATCCCTGTCAAGTCTAGAGGTGAGAGTTCAAATGACAAGATGAATATAAAGTCATTTAAAAAGACAACTCAGGCCTGGAGGAGATGGGCATGGACTCACCTAATGATGCACTCTGGGATCTGGATGTATTCCATGGGGATGAGTTCCTGCAGCTCGTCCAAACTGTTCACATACTTTATCTTACTGCTGAACTTGGCGCTGTGACAAGAGCAACATACATACACACGCATAAAAACTAGCGCAATGACAGGCATGTGTTCCCATAAGCACACACACAATCTGCTTGACAGGAACACAATTATAGTTTGTTTTTCTTTTGAAAGTAGGTTACAATCTAAAGGTACTATATGCAAATATATAGCTAAATGTTGTTTCTTCTGGACTGGTGAGTAAACAGCTGTTTAATGCTAATGTTGGCTATGTAGCAATAGCAAATACATATAGCTGCTTTAAACCTGATGATGGCACTAAATAAAAAGTTGAGGGATCACCAAAGTTACTACAATTCATCCTGAGGGAAATGTAAAATGTCTGCACCAAATTCCATGGTAATTTATTCACTAGTCATTCAGACATTTCAGTAAAAGCACTAGAGGAAAAGTCAGAGGATAGCCTAAGTCAGTACAATGTATCCTTGTTGAAATCCATATTATAGTTTTTGAGATATTTTAGTCTGAACCAAAGTGGTGGATTTTCCTTCCACGGCAAATAAAAATAACAAAAATCATTTTTACCTGATGAAGGGCTTGGTAATGGCTAGAATGGTCCTGATAAACCATGATGGATGGAGAATAATGAAGGATTTCAAATTCTTCCTGAGCCTGAAGACAGAACAATATGGCACATATTAGGTGTGTTCATGTTCCTGTTGGAGCTCATTTAACTTTGTGAAGAGTTGCATGTTTTGAGAGTTGTTTCATAGTATGATCACATAACAGGTGTAAGTGAAAGGGTCAGACCTCCTATCGATCATCTGATAGCATTTCTTCAGCCAACCAAGACCAGGCATTCTTCTGTGAGGCGTGGCTCCATTCAGGTACACGATCATGTAGTCCTCCGCCACCATCAGCTCCAGTGTGCTGATCACATACCTGAAGATACACACAAACACACACACAGAGAAATACTTAAAAGGTCAGCAACCATAACTGCTATCCTGGGGGAAAAAAAACAAAAACAGTGAGACTGAAAGTGTAAAATTGTACTTTCACATTGGACTGTGTGCTCTTCACATACCTTTTTTTTTGGAGTCATAATTCAACAAGATGAGTCTAAATCCATGCTAGCACTGTGCTAGTGCTTCCATCTAAATGCTAATGTGAACGTGTTAACATGCTCACTATGAAAATGCTAACATGCTGATGTTTAGCCTGTCAGGATTCTCATATTAGCTAATTAGCTAATAATGTAGTGCACGAATAAGAATTTTGTCCTGATAATGCTGCTAGATGAAAGGTTAAGGGATCATCAATCATCATCATTATTACAATCCAAAGTCAGCAGGATTCTTCGCCCAGGAACCATGAATATCTGTAGAAAATTTCATTGCAATCCATCCACTAGCTGTCAAAAGAAATAAGAGTGGTTCAAAGCGGTGGACCGACAGACAGATCGATATTTCAATCCCAAGAGTCAAACCACTAGCATGGCTAAAAATTGAAAACAACTTCTCTGTTTGTGTTGTTTAGAGTATGGTGTTCACCTCTGGAAATGAGACTATTACAACAGATAATACGAATGACAAATACATTAGAGCCACAAAATAAAGACTTTAAATCTATAACTTCTCACCATATCCCAGTGGACAAACACTCACAGTTGCCATGTATTCAAATCAATGCAACTCCAGATACCAAAAGAAAAAAGGCAATGTCACTGTGTCCTCAACATTACGTGTGTCAAAATAGTGAAATGTAAGGGCAAGAAATGCAGACCCATATTTAATTTGATTCTGAATGCCAACAATATGAGGAAATGGGAGACAAGTCTAGCCCAGTATTTGAAAAACTAGCAGCATTTTTAAAATTTCTTTCCTCTGATGTCAGCTATGAGAAATTGGTAAAAATGTTGCTTCATGGATGAGCTGTTTTGCTTTGAATTTCATCTTTTTTTTTTCCTTCTCTGCATCAGTCTCCGCAACTCAATCAGACGTCTACCTTTTTTAAAATCCAATACTCTGATTCAAGCCAAAAGAAACCATTATCTCTGTCTCATTTCTCTTCTCAGCCTCCGTCCACCTTTTCTCTCCTTCTCGATCAGCAGGGAACTTTGTCAATTTTTGACAATATCCTCAGTTACCACAGTGCTTCGAGTTTCCTCAGTAACTCCTCTAACTTCAGTGAGTTTAGGATCACTCTGTCTCTCCCCCTCCTCCTGATCCAATGTCATTCTCCAGCTTACAAACCA
The DNA here is from genome assembly GCF_021018895.1 of Seriola aureovittata. Classification (NCBI taxonomy): domain Eukaryota; kingdom Metazoa; phylum Chordata; class Actinopteri; order Carangiformes; family Carangidae; genus Seriola; species Seriola aureovittata. The sequence goes on along the minus strand of NC_079381.1, from coordinate 17,658,333 downwards.
ACATCCACTCTGTTTCATGACTATTGTGTTTATCTCCCACTGACATAAAGCTGTATACTGTTCACCTCCCAGGATAGGTTCTCCTCCTTGCAAGTATTCAGACTTCAAGCCATCTGGCATCAGAAACTGCAGACACTACGGTTTACCTCCTTTCATTTCTATCCAAAACTCTCGGAAATGCCAGCTTACTCAATATCTTTCACAGAACAGCCTGTGGGATCCCAACCACACTGTCCAAGCATGAAATGCATCTGTGCCAGCACGACAGTGAAGACATCAGCATGGGAGGTCTCAGCAAACAAGCTAGATTATCACTTTATTTAGAGAGTTTCTTTGTGTAAAGGGGCTGTGTCTGTTTTTAAAAATTAGGCTGAATCCTCGATTTGTGAAATACATTCTATGAATAAAGTGCATTAAAATGCAGTAAACGTAATGTCAGCGTGCTGCGTTGCTCACAGTGACAATGCTAACACACTGATGTTAAGCAGGTACAATGTTACCATACCACAAATCTTCTTAGTTAAGTGTGTGTGTGTGCAAACACTTGCTAATCATGGTTATGAACGTTATGATGGTGATACATGAAAACTCAAAGATCGCCAAAGTCATGACATCCTCTGGGAACCGTGAATGACTGTAGATAATGTCGTGCTCATCCATTCAGTAGTTATAAACAGCGTGGCTCTAGGGACAAATATCCCATCTTTCACTTTGGTTCACACTGAAATGTTTAAGCTCCTGCTACATGAACTTGTACAGACGTTCATTGTCCACTGAGAATGAATTGTATGACTCTGGTGTCCCGCGACTTCTCTGTGGCACCACCATGATGTTCACATTTGTGGTTTTTAGTAAAAAAAAAATTTTTTTAAATTGGATTGAGGATGGAGTTCCATGAAATTTTGTACAGGCATTCATGTTCCCTGCAGGATAAATTGTAATAGCTTTGGTGATCTTCTAACTTTTCATCTAGTGTGGCTAAAATGCAAATTAATAACAGAACTGCAAGAGCAATAACTGTAACATTTCTTAATTAAAAAATTGGATGAGTGACTGAATCAATAACTGACAGAAATTAGAAAGTGGGCCAGAGAATAACATGCTGAAAAAGTAAAAAGTGTTTGTTAGTCACTGCAGGGTGATACTCACAGGAAGAGGTTCTCCATTATTTCATGGTAGTCCTCTCTGTCACTGTCTGGCAGGAAACAGGCAGCAAACACTATGATGGCATTCACTCCGTTGCCATAGTAGCCTGGTTAAAAACACACAAAAATAAAAAAGGAATAAGAGAGTTGACCTTGTTCCATTGTTGTAGAGAGCTTGGCCTTAATTAGCATAGTTTTCATAATTTGATTGTTCTTTAATTTTCCTCCTTTTTGTTCTATTTATCTGCCAATCTGTGTCTCTTTTGTACGACTGTCTCTCTGTCCCGTTTCTACTCACTACTTTTCAGATGAATGTAATTTCCTTTTATTCACCAACCCATTCATCAGCAGATTTGGTGTCACTCAGACAGAGGGTCTTTTATCTAAATGACAGAGCTGGTGATATTGACTGTTCAGTGACAGACGTCTCTTGTTTCCATGGGACGGCTGTGTGTCACTTAAGCCCGCAGCACAGAGCACAGTGGCAAGAAAATGCACTACCTGTTATGTTTATGGGCTCCAATTTCCATCAGTAATGGTAATGTGTTCGGGATTTACTGAAGGCACAGGCTTGTCAGGGCGCAAGCCCTCGGCCCTTGGGTTTTAGTGGGCCCCATGGAGAGGGAAGAGAGAAAGATGGGGGCCCCTGCCTGTGAAACCAATATGGTGTGACTCCATGTATGGCCTCAATTTAAGACCCAGGTCCCCCAGCAGTCTTAATGCAGCTGCAGATGGGTAATAAATGAATGGAAACTGTTTTAGTAAGGGTTGGGACACCAAATATTCTTCAAGTCTCTGGAGCTCTGCTGGAGGGAAAAACAACATTCTTCCTCATTTGGTGTTTTATAGAGCTGTGAGTCAATTAGTCAATTGACAGAAAAATAACACAATGCTAGAAAATCTCTGGTTTTAGCTTTTCCAATGTGGGGGTTTGTGTTATTTATTTGTTTTATGTGATGCTAAACTGGATATCTTTGGGTTAGGGTTAGATGTCACTTTTGGTTTTTGGAAATTCTGATTGGCATTTTCTCACTATTTTCTGACATTTTCTAGATTAATCATTGGCCGGGAAAGTTATTGACAGATTAATCGATAGTAAATGTAATGTCTAACATGTTGGTATAAAAGTGTTCAGCCTCTGGTGACAACACACGATTCACATAATTTTCATACTCAAATCATTCAGTGATCCCTCATGCCCTGTAATGGAAGCATTGGTTTTCCTTTAATCCGTCACCTGTCTGTATGCTTGTAGTGAGTGGTTTTGGTCAGCGACCTCCACCCTCCATTGAACACATTCAGTAGAATTTTGTCAAGTGGCCACTTTACTGCTTTTCAACCTGAATCCTATTGTTCTGGTTTTCACTGGAAATGTGGGGAAAAAAGGACATAAAATTTTCCACTGTGCTTTTGTTTGTGGAGAGTTTCCTCTCTGATGGCCAATATGTTATGTAAAACTCAGCAGCTGGCTTCGACTGCAGCCTGTATTTCCTCATTGTTGGTTGGCTCCAGCCCAAGGTGAAGATGAGGCATCTCCAGAATGATCAACATCATTCTGCAAACTTGTTTTTCCAGCTCAAACACAACAAGTGATTCTGTTACTTTGAATTAGATATTCAGGCTGACTGGAAACTAAAAATGAAAACAATAATCAAGCCCACATTACTTCTACTGAATAGATGCTGTTAGTTTCAGACAATTTTCAATTTGGTTGTTTGCCTCTGTTTATCTTTGTGCCAGCAGCACTGACGTGGCAGAATTTACAATGAATACTGGGTATTATAAGAAGACTACCTGAGAATGGATTCACATTTTTAAGTCTTTCTTAAAACAACACTTGCGTGCCTGTAGTGCAGCATATTTTGGTAGCTGCGACTGTTCCTCCTGCCCATGGTAAGGGAAGGAGATTCCAGTGTAAGTGATGGTTGACATAATCTGTAGTCATCAATCTGTGTAAAAATGCACTGTAAAGTTCAGGTGAAGGGAATATGAGGTAGCCGGAGTTAAGAGGGCATAGGTTTGGTTTCAGAAGCCTGGGGGGGTGGGGGGGGGTGGCACAATTAAGTCAGAGGGTCTTCTAAAAAATATATATTTCCTGTATTTATAGACAAGTTATGATGAAGTTGGTTGTCATGGATTCCACAGTAGTGTACCAAAAATATGTAAAACACCATGTAAATAGTTTGATTATTAATACACTTATCCCACTAAGCTGATACATTTTGATGCAGAGGAGGTTGAGGGATGTTTTCTCAGCCCTGAGAGCATCTGTAGATCTCCCTCTTAGGTAACATACAGCCACAGCTGGGGGGCCCCAGTCTAAGAATCTTTTGGGACTGCTCTGAAGCCTAATTGCTGTGAGTGTGAGTGTAATACTGAATGCAACTCACATGAAATTACCATGCTAATCAGCTCAGACCTTTTCCCATCTGAATTTAGTTGTGCAAAGACAAACTTGAAAAAATGTGAACCCTGTCCTTTACCTGGATATTGAGAATGACCGTGGCATTTCATTAGCTCATGTTCACATAACAGCCACAGTTATGATGGTGAATTAGCTCTTTAATAGTCACCTCCATGGGAGATGACTCTCATGTAGGGCTCAATGATCTTCATGTTGATGCGGTGCTCCTGCTCCCCAATGATGACCGTCCTCCACAGCTTGCCATCCTGGCGCTCCTCCTCGGCGCTGTATGTTGGGATTGGATCATAAGGCTCACTTGTCCCACTCCTTCCCGCTGCATTCGGGTCTGATGTGGAAAAAAAAAAGCCCATTTACAATTTGTTTTGACATGGCATAGTAAGAAAAGCACGAGTGTTACTAATAACATTAGTGATGGCTCTGTTCTATTCAAGTGTCCCAGTAAACAGTGACAGTGAGCAGTGTGAACATTACCAGCACCCTGAAGCTGAAGCAGCTAAATGGAATTCAGCCATTGTTAATTTATTTATTTATTATTAATCTATATATCATCTACACCTGTGGGTTTCCTACTCTGACATGTCAATCCAAGTCTTTTTTTTTTTTTATGAGACTTTTTCACCATGAGTTTTAGTTAACAAAATAAGAGTCAAGCAAGGAAATTCAAATTCAAAGACTCTGTAAGGAAGGAGGGGAAAGCTGCAAACTGAACTAAAACTCATGACTCCAGTGCAATTTCTCAACATTTCAGCACATCTCGCCTCCTGCAAGATCGTGATGACTCAGGACTGCGTGGGGGGTCAAATTGATCTTGGTCCTATTCTGAATAACCCACCTTCCCAGTCTGTTTCGTGGTCCGTGTAGTCGAGGTAGTCCCCCTCATCTGGTGTGTCAAGATCGTCGACATTAATGTCAAGATCATCTGGCGTCTCCCCCAAGTCGTCCTCGCTCTGGTCCAGTGACAGGCTGATACGAGGGGCGGACAGCTTCTTTCTCTGGGAGGGGCCTCCTTGCAGGGGGAGAGAAGTAGGAGGGACTACAAAACAAAACAGTACATAAAAGCAGTTATTCACTTGGGCCATGATGATCTCTGATGGATATCAAAATCTTTATATTCCTTTTTGAATGACTGTTGGTTTGCGTAGAATCTGACTCACCTGGTCTGCCTTCGCCCCCCTCAGAGTTCATTTTACTCTCTGATGCCGGGTCCATCCCCAGGAGGACCTGAGGAGATAATTACAGTCATTACACTGACTCTTATGATACAACAACAGACCTGGAGAGTAACCACTTACATAATCCATCACCTGTGATTCCTCTACAGCTGATGATTTACAAACAGGAGCATTAATCTGATTTTAGTGTGAGGTAGACCTGTTAAAATTTCACTTTGTAACTACATACATTTACTCAAATCACTGTACATGAAGATAAATTCGAAGTACTTGTACTTTACTTGAGTATTTCCATTTCATGCTACTTTATACTTTTACTCAACTACAATTCAGAGGGAAACAATATGCTTATTTATTCAACTACATCCATTTGACAGCTTTAGGTAATAGTTACTTTTCAGATTAAGGTTTTATATACAAAACAAATGAGTTAACAAAGTAGGATGACTGTTACTTTTCAATGCATAACTTACTTGTAATGGATTATTTTCATATTGCAGTAATGGTACTTTTATTTTAGGATCTGAATTCTTCATCACTGAAAACTAATTTCTCAAATATTGTTTCTTTACATGAAAACATGATAAAATAGTAAATAAATAATAACAAAGTCTGGTTGTTGTGAGCAAAAAATACTATGGTGCCATCAATATCAGACCTTTTGTTATACAGTCAAAATAACCTGGTAATTCTCTTTTTATTTTCTTGTGCTTCTGCGCTTGTACAATATGATACACTATAACTATTTATTATGATTTACATCAAAGAGATCCACACACACCTGTTAATATAATGCTGTGAGTCAGAAAACAAATGGGCTCTATGAAGAAGACTTAGATTTTGTCAGTGATACCCAACAACAACAACAACAACAACAGACCAATGCAGATACATCAGACAATATTAATATACGTATAATATAATATATAATATAATATGAATACGTCACTGCAGATATATTGGTATCGAAAAATGCTAAGCTAGGTTTGAGGTAAAGTCTTTATGACATAGTTTGTCGACCAGAGAACAATGACTAGGTGATGTTTTCAATCGTAAACTGTCCAACTTATGTGTCACAGTTCTGTAAAAAAACAAATCTTATAAACAAATCTATATCAAGATTCTTGCTTGTATAAAAAGAAAATTACTATCGGCCAATGTGCATTAATCAGATTTTTTACCGTATGTTGACATCAGTATCTGCCTCAAAATCCTGTATTGGTCGGGCTAAAGCACAAGAAGTACAAGAAGCCCCCAAACGCTAGAATGTGTTAAAATATGGTGTAATGATTTTATTTGTCTGAACAGATATGTTCCATAGTTATCAGGGATTAGGGATAGTAAAGATAAGAGTGGTAAGGGGGTAGGGGGGAGAAAAGGGGGAGGGATGAAGGAAAAGAGAAAGATTTTAAGGTTAAAAGGTCATCTTCCCCTGTGAATAATCCCTCCATTTAAACTGGAGGAGGGGGAGGATGCTGAAGGGGGATGGGGTGGGGGGGTGTTACATCATGACAAGCTCACTCCCCTCCTCGCTGCCTTTTTCTAGTGCTGATTCAAATCGAATGGCTGCACGCTCGCCTGAGCACAGATTGGGCAGAGATGCAAATTCACAGTGAGTCACGTGCACTCATTCGCACGAACAAGAAACATCCTTGTTCCTCCTCGGTACATTCAGCCTGGAACAAGGAAAATGTGATTGCATTAGCAGATGCAACAGAAAAATGCTGAATGGCTGATCCCTGGACAGTGGAGGCGACTGTCATGTTGACAATTCACAGAAATATGTACAGTATGTGCAAACTCACTTACACATACACAGAGATAATAAGCACACAGTGACACACACTCCTACACAGCAGAATAACAAAATCAGCATCATCCGTTATAAGCATCCTCCATGGAGGATGCTGCTGCCTCAGATCCACTTCCACAGCGCAGCACAAGACCACAGTGCTGATGACAGCAGCCCCTCCCTCCCTCCCTCCCTTCATCTCTCTTCCTGTCTGCTGGCTGTGAGGGGAAAAAAAAGAACATATCCCTCTTTCTCTTCTTTTTATCTTCACAAGATAAAAACCATCTACTCACCACTGCTGGGGCTCGGGAATGCGTGTCCTCCTGCGTCTCAGAGCATGGATGTGCTTCCAAGATCCCTGCCTATTTCCTGCTCTCAGCCTCTCGGTGGAGATGCTCAGCTTACAAACACCTCACAGCTTCCACCATTTTGTGGTCACATGATCTGGGCCATTACCAAATAAGGGCGATCACCTGCTACAACAGCTCTCTGCCACAGCAGCCTCCTCAGGCAGTGCAACTGAACGAGGGATATAGGAGGGTGTGTTTGTGTGTCATTATTTTTCCTCGACTGGAGGGGATAAACTCTGTGTGTATGTGTAGGCGCCATTGTATTATTATTATTACCCGCAAAGAGTGAGAAACTGCTGTTAATGCCTGACAGATTTGTGAGCCTGATTGTGCAGCTACAGGATTTTTATTAGCTCCCAGGGTAAAAAAGCAATAACAATCAGAAACGAGAACATTGTCAGATTCATGTGCTGATAATATTCACACGATTTACCACATGCTGGTAAGAAAATAGTAACTTGATCCAAAGCAAATATCTGACGCTTTCCCTTCTGCTGTTTGTAAGGCGACTTCAAATGTGTCCTTTATATTCTGCATTAGCACTGAACTTTTCAACCCTTAAACAAGCAAACTACAGCCACAAAGCAGATAAAATCAATAGTACCTAGACAGTCTCTGCTTCCGTTTGGAAACAGGCATTGCTCTCTCCACAGGTCTAACCTCGCTGAATGCCTCTTTTCACTTACCGCTGCTGAGTCCCAACAGTTACACAGGAAGACAGAGATCAGCCTGTCAGACCTTTGCACATTGCTGGCTTGTTACAAAGGTTGTTACCACGGCACGACTATCAGTGTGGCCACGCCTGGAGCTCGAGCAGAGTAGGGGTTTGCAAAAACAGCCTTTGATCCATGAAATGGATTAAATATATTTCTGTATGGTTTTTTTTTTCTTGTATTTATATATTTCTGATGTAAAAAAAAAAGTTTTTGTACAAAGTGACTAGAGAAATAAGAAACAGTGCAGAATCCAGTTTGTTTAAAACACATACGTGTGGTTTTAATATCTATATTTAGTGAAAAGTAGTGAAAAAAAGAATAATTCCATAGGCTACATGGTTTTTGTTGTTGCAGACATAAATATAAGCTAAGACATTTGTACTTCCCTGTAGGCTATCCTTTACTTCCTCCTCCCAGAGCTGTGAGACAAGGTGGGTTGCATACTTGCAAGATAAGACTTTGTCAGACCAGTTTCATACCAGTTGCTGATTATCACACCAAAATCTGAGAAAAGGAAATAGTCTGTAACAGTGGAGTTTAAACATAAACTGACAATGCAGTTGTCCATTTCTCTTCTGTAGCAATATAAAATATTCTTTTTTAAACATCTACTGCATGATGAACTGTGTTGAAAAAAAAAAATGTACACAGACACACATTGTCTGTGTTATACAGTACTGATATGAACATGCCTTACCTGACATAATAGATAAAATGTCCACAAAAGTGTTACAACATGGGACTGTAACCAGCTTTCTCGTTCCTAAAGGCGAAACCATCACTTTGTCCTACAACCTTGCTTACTCGAGGTTGAACTTTTCCAGGTTGTCTCTGAAGAGCATATTTTTGACGTCTTTGAAGACGATCCGGATGTTGTCTGTGTCCGTGGCGCAGGTGTAGTGTGAGTAAAGGGGTTTGTGATGGCCGCTGTGATGCTCCACGTACATTTGCAAGATGAACTTTTTCGCAGATTCAACGTCACACGGAGGCCCTGTGTCGTCACAATCAGAGGGAATCAGTGTAATTGGAGGAAATTACACTCCAAGAGATGCATGACAATAGACAGTCAGTACAGTGGTTTACTCTATAATGTGAGACGGTTGTTAGAGAGTAGTGTACATGCCATGGAAAAAGCTTTGTTTGTTCTATTGGGGGATTTTACACTCAATTAATTCAGCAACTAACAATTATTTTCATCATTGCACTAAATAGTTAGTGATTTCAGGCTGAATGCTGTTTTAACACACGCACAGCTAAAAGAAAAGAGCATGCTTTACCACTGAAGGCTGGGAAGTAATTTGCCAAATGAGACTGTGAGATTTTCTCATTTAGCAGGTCTGTTTTGTTCAGGAAGAGGATGGTGGAGGACTCGTGGAACCAAGGGTACGAGAGGATGGTCTTGAACAAGGCGAGGCTCTCTTTCAGTCGATTCTGAAGAAGAGGGACAGAAAAGTGTTGCCTAATTGGACAATGCAATTTCATGGGAAAAACATGAAGAAGAACTTTTGGACAGCAGCTAAAGCCAAGAAACAAGAAATTGAGACTCAAATCATAATTTTGAAGCGTAACAGACTTTTGAGCTTACATCATTCTCACTCTCATAAAGGACCTGGTCGTACTCGCTGAGGGCCGCCAGGTATATGATGGAGGTGACGTTCTCGAAACAGTGGATCCATTTCCTCCTCTCTGAACGCTGACCACCCACATCCACCATCCTAGAGACACATGACCCTCGGCTTAAGTAAAATATAAAAGCTCCTTGACAACTAAAGGAATAATTGCTATATTATATAACATGGCTGTTGAACTGCTGGTTGAACAGATGAACTATCTGAATTTTTTTTAGTGCCAAATTATTTCACCAAATCTTCAGATTTCATTAGAGCTCATCAGTCGAGATTCAAAACAGCATCAGAGACTTGAATATACCAAATCAGGGAGAAAATTCTTCTTCGTGTGTTGTTTTAGTCTGAAAATCATCATAATTTTCCTTATATTTTTGCTGTGGCAGGTTATACAGTGTAAGTTCCTACCTGAAGATCACTTTTGAAAGGTCGAAGGGGTACTCTATGATGCCTGTGGTAGCGACCCTGACCCTCAAGATGTCCTGCTGGGTCGGGATGTAAAGCGGGTCTGTGATTCTCTCCAGGTCATTCAGGTAACTAAAAAGTTAACAACAGTGCATTCAGTTTATTATCCTGACACGCACCTAACTAGATAGACAGGAACATCTTGCAGAAAACTTGTTGCACTTGTTCTATCAAAGATTTATCAGCATGAATCCACACTCACTATTTGAGTTGATGAATGCAAAATACAGCACAGCATTAGCTTTGGTTCTCTGGGAGAGCCTTGGGTTTATGTAAATGATCTGATATGAATCATATAAAAGTCTTACTATTTGGCAGAGTCGGATAACTGGAATTCCCTCCGGCGGTCGTAGCATCTTTGAACACCGTGGTCATTCCACACTCTTCTAATTGCATCCACCTGCAAGTCCGCCAGAGTGGACACCTGCTCTACCTCCACTTTCCTCAGCGTCTCGGCGTGCCTCTGACACATACAAAACATCCACAGGGGATTTTTTTTAACACAGACTTTGTACCTTTGACTGAATTAGAGATTTAAGAGGCTGAGAGCTGTGAAAAAAAATCCAATTAGATTAATTCAGTGAACAAATATTCAACAAAAGCAAATTTTTGTGTGTGGCTCTTCTGATGGCAAGGTCCGGTCAATAGGTTGGCGACCAAATGAATCAACAATTAGATGTATTGCCATGACATTTTGTAGACATTCATGGTCCCGTGAAATTTGTAGTTTTGAGCGAAATGACTCAACAAATATTGGATTGATTATCATAAAATTTGGTACAAACATTCTTGTCCCCTTTAAGATGAATTATAATCACTTTGGCAATAACTAAACTTTTTATCTAGCACCACCATCAGGTCAAAATTTTAATTTGTGGTTCATCTTAAACATGGCTCACATGCTAAACTAAGATGGTGAAACCAAGCATGTTGACATTGCGAGTATTGTTACAGCCTTGTTAAGATCTCACTGATATATTGTGCTTTATAAAATGCTACAGAACACATCAACACTGTCTTTTTTAAAAACGTGTACAGCTTCTCACAATGTTCTGGTCATCGATGAAGTCAATCTCTAGAGTCTTCATGGCCTGGATCAGAGCCTGGATGGCTGTGACGATGTTCTGAAACACCAGCCGAGTGAAACCTTTCCTGTCAGCTTCACTGTATCCGCTGCCATGGATGATCCTCATCTGTTTGATGAAAGTGCTCTTCCCACTTTCACCAGTCCCTAGGCAAATGAGATGAATGAGACCAAAGGATGAAAAATGGAATAAGATCAAAGCAACGCCAGAAATAGGACATCTGTGACATGCACTAAAAAAAAAAAAAAAATCGGAACTTCAATCAGCTGTAGCTAGACAGGATTTAAGCAACAAAACAAACAAAAAATGCTGCATTCTTTAGACTGAAAAAAATTGTCTCATGAGTTTAAGTCTCACAGGTTGTAATATTTTTTTTCCCAAGCCACAGAAGTGAGTATGTGTGCATGAGTGAATGCATATGTGCTTGAATTCTCCAGGTGTATATAAACCACCATGCGTTCCTTTGTTTCTATAAAACACCACATTACTAATGTTTTATTTGAATAATTTATGATTTATTTGTTTCCTTACATTTGTGTGGAGAAAAAAAAGCATAAAAACAGATAAAGAACCAAAAAAAAAAAAAAAAAAAAAAAAAAAGTGGACCTTTCCCAAAATCTAAAAGAAAATATAGAGGGAAAAGTCTATATAAACCATATAAATTAATGTTGCATTTGTTGCTGTGTGTATTTGAGGTTTCTGCAAGGTACAAAATGTGTTTCATTCTGTCTTTGTTAATGGACACTGAAAGTTCGCATTTGATCCATGCAAGTCAACATGTCTATCATCAGCCATGTGTCCTTGAGTGGAACAGTGAACTGCTTCCTGCTCGCCAGTTGTAAATTACTCTCGATAAGAGTGTCAGCTAACCACCTAAAATGCCTAAAAATGTTAACCATTAGACTGACCTTTACAGCAGGATATTGCTCTCCAAACAGGCTAACTCAAGTTGAAGTTTAAAGTAGTACTGACCTTTAAACAAAGTCCTTCATGTCTAATGTACTGTTTCCAACATAACCAATAGCTTTTATGTGGGCTGTTTTGATAGTTCTGGGAAGAAAACAGGCCTCGTCTGAAATTGTTATGAGCCGTAATATATTTCATAATGTATTTACTCATCCTTATGGTTGTCAAAATGTCGCTCTGCACTGTCTTACACCTTGTTCTCTTTTTTGTGTTCTGCACTGCTAACATGGCTGACTCTTTTTTGCATGTTGACATTTCAGTAGGAATGTCTTTTGCAATGACGCATTATTATTTGAGACCCTAATGTCTTGTGAGGAAGATGTCTATGAAACTGAAGGTCTGCTCTTATAAAAACATGCAGTACTCTAGTTTGAGTTGAATGAGCTTATCAAGCTACATACTCATCAGCATTTCACCAACTATTTCAAGAATGCAAAGGGTAACCTGCAACTACAGTGAAGCCAAGGAAAACAAACCAAAGCCTCGCTATCTATTGATCCAGATTGTTTTTCATTTCCTGGGATTGTCAGCTCACTTCTGTTTAATTCAACTCCACTCAACTCACATTTCCAAAAATAATGCTGCAGTAGCTCACAGTCTGCAAATGTAAGTGATATCTTGTCACTTAAAACTACTTTCTATCAAAGTCTGCCCACTATCTATATCCACACAGACACTCCTCGTGGAGTTATTCTCTAGGTCATGACATCATCTATTTGTTGGTCGGACCGCTGCTTTGGCCTAGATTGAAATATCAGAGAACAGACAGAGGATATTTTTGGTTTTGGTGAAATGTCTCAACAATTATTTGTTGGATTTCCATGAAATTTGGTACAAACAGTTATGCTCCCTTCAGAATGAATTGTCATGATATTGATGATCCCTTGCCTTGCCTTCTAGCGTCATCATCAGATAATATGTTTGATTTGTCCAATACTTTTATGAACAAAATTAATGATATTTCCATCACCCTCAGCTGCTGTACTTTGTGTTCAGTGCCAGTTGGCTATTTAGTGCTACCATCATAAACTAAGATGGTGAACACTGTGGATATTATACCATCATTATAACATCAGTGAGCATGTTATCATATTAGCGTTACCATTTCCCATTTATTTCATTCATCATCAATTAATCATTTCCATGATTCTCTATAAAATATCAAAACAACTGTAAGGTATTGTTAAAATTATAGATTTTCTTACATAACAATAGCTTCTAGAATTTGTGATATATATATATATATAGAGAGAGAGATATCATACAGAAAAAATTATTTAGTGTTTTTTTTTTTAAACACTACGCATAATAAAACTGACTGGCTACATGTCAAAACATATAGGCCTAATTAGTGTGATTACATTCACCTAAGCTGTATCCATTTTATATGGACTCTGTATCAAAGTTTCTAGTAAGTTCCTTGGTAGTAGTAGTGAATCATCCAGATTTTAAGGGAATATAATGTCCACGTGTGACTGACATCCCGACTGGCAGCTTTGAGCAGCTCGGAGGGTAAACATGCTGTAGCTCATTATTTTCTAACATTTTCAGTGAGTGAACATGAGGACGTTAATGACTGAACTCTGCTTGCACTCACCTAAAAGCAGCAACTTCAGCTCCCGGTGAGACTCTCTCTTATCACGACGGAGTCTTCTCTCTATTTCTCTGTGTATCCTGAGTCTCTCCAGGTCCTCTTCAGACATGCAGCACTCCTCCATTGTTGTCCAACTTTACCAGCTTCTTCTAGTTAAACGTCGCCACAGCTGACGGGGAGGGGGTGCTTACTGAAGTGGATGGATAATGATTTTTCTCAGTCCTGCCAGGGAAACTTCTGTCCCGGAACAGGTGAGTTGGCGACTTTCTGCAGTCATTCTTCCTCATGCAGGATCCAGTTCAGGTACGTTTCACATTCCTGTGCAGGGGAGGAGTGAAAGGCAATACAAGTTTATATGTATCTGCTTACAGCTTCATACTCCCACGGGTCGCGGTGTCTGAAACTCTTTGTCCACAGTGAGTTCCAGTGCAGGAGGGAAAACATAACAGCCAGCTGCAACATACTACCAACATCTCTGTGTAAATGTATTTAATCTACACCAAGAACACAATGGCACCATTATAAGTCTTACAATACACGAAGGTGTTAAACGAGGAACAACTCTGGTTGAAAGATTCAGCTTTGTTTCACGTCTGGTTATAACAAGTGCAACTTGTTGCACCTGTAACCAAGGGCGTGTATTTGGTCTCAGCATTGGTAGGGATGCAACAACGCCACCCCTTCAAAACAAAGAGATTGGCTTTTTAATGCCATCAATCAAACGGTTCATTATCATATAAGATCTGAATTTACATTTCGCAGTGCCCATAAGAAAATGCAATTGATGTACATATTTAGAATTTCCATTTATTCCTATGCTATTACTTTTTATGACTTTTTATGCCTTACTATGCTATGACGTTTTATGCCTTATTATATTATGACGTCTTTTTAATTTTAAGGCCTAACTATACTATGATGTTTTTTTGACATTTTTATGCCTTACTATACTGTTACATTTTCTGCCTTACTATACTATGACGTTTTTTCATATTTTTATGCTTTACTATACTATGACATTTTTATTCCTTAATATACTATGTAGTCTTATGCCGCACTATACTGTGACGTTTTATGCCTTATTATACTATGACTTTTTTTCCAATTTTCATGCCTTACTATATTATGATGTTTTTTGATATTTTTTATGCCTTACTATAGTTCAATCAGGAGAGACTCAGATATTAAAGCAGCAAAAACACTTTATTTCCATGTGCAAACAGCAAGAATGAGAAGTGAAGAGTCTTTGGTGGTTACATCCTGTTTTGATGTGATCATATTGGAATGAGGGGGAAGATCCTGTAGGAAATCCGCTAAAAACCAAAACAGTCACAGTCTTCACAAAGACAGCAAGAAAAAGGTGGTAAGGATCACAGTGATAACAATTACGAAATGTTTTGGAAAACCAAGAGTTCACATCACAGTGGTTTTCATTCAAGTGAACACATTATAGCGCAAGCATATGTAAGAAGGTATATGGTATAAACATACGTTACAAGATATAATAGCACCAGCATACATAACAGGATATACATTTTCAACTACAGTCCCAGTGATAAAGTCAGGATCTGGATGAAGCGGTATGGCTTCGGATGAGCTCCACCTAGGCGCTGGACATGAGGCCAGAAGTTCAAAGGGGAGGAGGAGGGTCACAGCAACCTGCCTGAAATGACAGCTGAAAGCAGTAGAGAGAATGGATTTAAAGTTTGACAGGAACGACATGATTGGCTGACTGAGGCTGTGGTGAAACACGATAAGTAGAACAATTACACCCACATCAGCTGATTACTTACTGTTCTATGACTTTTTAGACCTTACTTTACTAAGACCTTTTATGCGTTACTATACTATGAAGTTTTATGCTTTGCTATACTATGACATCTTTTGACATTTTTATGCCTTACTATAATAGAATGTTTTTTCAAGTTTTTATGTCTTACTATACTATGACATTTGTTATCATTTTTATGCCTTATTATGCTATGACCTTTTATGCCTTACTATACTATGACGTTTTATGCCTTACTATACTAAAACGTTTTTTTGACATTTTATGCCTTACTATACTATGAAGTTTTTTTCAAAATTTTATGCCTTACTATACTTTAACATTTTAAACATTTTTATACTATGATGTTGTTTCACATTGTCATGCCTTACTACACTATGACACTTACTTGCTACACTTATTATACTACATCGTTTTTTTTCACTTTTAAGGCCTTAATGTACCATGATGTCTTCATATCTCATTATATTATGATGTTTTTTGATGTTTTTATGCTTTCCTATACTATGATGGTTTTTTTTGCTTTTAGGGCCTTATTATACCATGACGTCTTTGTACCTTGCCATATTATGACGTTTTCTGATGGTTTTATGCTTTATCACACATTGTCATTTTTTCAATATTTTTGCCATAGTATACTATGTCGTTTTTTCATGTTTTTTGTTATGATATACTATGTTGTTTTATTCACTTTTAAGGCCTTAATGTACCATGATGTCTTCATATCTCATTATATTATGATGTTTTTTGATGTTTTTATGCCTTTTTACACTATGATGTTTTTTGATGTTTGTATGCCTTTCTCTACTATGTGGGTTTTTTTGCTTTTAGGGCCTTATTATAGCATGATGTCTTCGTACCTTGTCATATTATGACGTTTTCTGATGGTTTTATGCTTTATCACACATTGTCATTTTTTCAATTTTTTTGCCATAGTATACTATGTCGTTTTTTCATGTTTTTTGTTATAATATACTATGTCGTTTTTATTCACTTTTAAGGCCTTAATGTACCATGATGTCTTCATATCTCATTATATTATGAGGTTTTTTCATGTTTTTATGCCTTTTTACACAATGATGTTTTTTCATGTTTTTATGCCTTATTATACTATGATGTTTTTTCATGTTTGTATGCCTTTCTATACTATGTGGGTTTTTTTGCTTTAAGGGCCTTATTATACCATGACGTCTTCGTACCTTGCCATATTATGATGTTTTCTGATGGTTTTATGCTTAATTACACATTGTCATTTTTTCAATTTTTTTGCCATAGTATACTATGTCGTTTTTTCATGTTTTTTGTTATAATATACTATGTCGTTTTATTCACTTTTAAGGCCTTAATGTACCATGATGTCTTCATATCTCATTATATTATGAGGTTTTTTGATGTTTTTATGCCTTTTTACACTATGATGTTTTTTGATGTTTTTATGCCTTCCTATACTATGTGGATTTTTTTGCTTTTAGGGCCTTATTATACCATGACGTCTTCGTACCTTGCCATATTATGATGTTTTCTGATGGTTTTATGCTTTATTACACATTGTCATTTTTTCAATTTTTTTGCCATAGTATACTATGTCGTTTTTTCATATTTCTTGCTACACTATACTATGTTGTTTTATTCACTTTTGAGGCATTAATGTACTATGACGTCTTCATATCTAATTATATTATTAGGTTTTTTGATGTTTTTATGTCTTTTTACGCTATGATGTATTTTGATGTTTTTATGCCTTTTTACACTATGATGTTTTTTGATGTTTTTATGCCTTCCTATACTATGTGGTTTTTTTTTGCTTTTAGGGCCTTATTATACCATGACGTCTTCGTACCTTGCCATATTATGATGTTTTCTGATGGTTTTATGCTTTATCACACATTGTCATTTTTTCAATTTTTTTGCCATAGTATACTATGTCGTTTTTTCATGTTTTTTGTTATAATATACTATGTTGTTTTATTCACTTTTAAGGCCTTAATGTACTATGATGTCTTCATATCTCATTATATTATGAGGTTTTTTTAATGTTTTTATGCCTTTTTACACTATGATGTTTTTTGATGTTTTTATGCCTTATTATACTATGATGTTTTTTGATGTTTGTATGCCTTTCTATACTATGTGGGTTTTTTTTGCTTTTAGGGCCTTATTATACCATGAGGTCTTCGTACCTTGCCATATTATGACGTTTTGTGATGGTTTTATGCTATATCACACATTGTCATTTTTTCAATTTTTTTGCCATAGTATACGATGTCGTTTTTTCATGTTTTTTGTTATAATATACTATGTCGTTTTATTCACTTTTAAGGCCTTAATGTACCATGATGTCTTCATATCTCATTATATTATGATGTTTTTTGATGTTTTTATGCCTTCCTATACTTTGTGGGTTTTTTTGCTTTTAGGGCCTTATTAAACCATGACGTCTTCGTAACTTGCCATATTATGATGTTTTCTGATGGTTTTATGCTTTATTACACATTGTCATTTTTTCAATTTTTTTGCCATAGTATACTATGTCGTTTTTTCATGTTTTTTGTTATAATATACTATGTTGTTTTTATTCACTTTTAAGGCCTTAATGTACCATGATGTCTTCATATCTCATTATATTATGAGGTTTTTTGATGTTTTTATGCCTTTTTACACTATGATGTTTTTTGATGTTTTTATGCCTTATTATACTATGATGTTTTTTGATGTTTGTATGCCTTTCTATACTATGCAGGTTTTTTTGCTTTTAGGGCCTTATTATACCATGAGGTCTTCGTACCTTGCCATATTATGACGTTTTCTGATGGTTTTATGCTATATCACACATTGTCATTTTTTCAATTTTTTTGCCATAGTATACTATGTCGTTTTTTCATGTTTTTTGTTATAATATACTATGTCGTTTTTATTCACTTTTAAGGCCTTAATGTACTATGATGTCTTCATATCTCATTATATTATGAGGTTTTTTTTATGTTTTTATGCCTTTTTACACTATGATGTTTTTTGATGTTTTTATGCCTTATTATACTATGATGTTTTTTGATGTTTGTATGCCTTTCTATACTATGCAGGTTTTTTTGCTTTTAGGGCCTTATTATACCATGAGGTCTTCGTACCTTGCCATATTATGACGTTTTCTGATGGTTTTATGCTATATCACACATTGTCATTTTTTCAATTTTTTTGCCATAGTATACTATGTCGTTTTTTCATGTTTTTTGTTATAATATACTATGTCGTTTTTATTCACTTTTAAGGCCTTAATGTACTATGATGTCTTCATATCTCATTATATTATGAGGTTTTTTTTATGTTTTTATGCCTTTTTACACTATGATGTTTTTTGATGTTTTTATGCCTTATTATACTATGATGTTTTTTGATGTTTGTATGCCTTTCTATACTATGCAGGTTTTTTTTGCTTTTAGGGCCTTATTATACCATGAGGTCTTCGTACCTTGCCATATTATGACGTTTTCTGATGGTTTTATGCTATATCACACATTGTCATTTTTTCAATTTTTTTGCCATAGTATACTATGTCGTTTTTTCATGTTTTTTGATATAATATACTATGTCGTTTTATTCACTTTTAAGGCCTTAATGTACCATGATGTCTTCATATCTCATTATATTATGATGTATTTTGATGTTTTTATGACTTTTTACACTATGATGTTTTTTGATGTTTTTATGCCTTCCTATACTATGTGGGTTTTTTTTTTTTGCTTTTAGGGCCTTATTATACCATGACGTCTTCGTACCTTGCCATATTATGATGTTTTCTGATGGTTTTATGCTTTATCACACATTGTCATTTTTTCAATTTTTTTGCCATAGTATACTATGTCGTTTTTTCATGTTTTTTGTTATAATATACTATGTTGTTTTATTCACTTTTAAGGCCTTAATGTACTATGATGTCTTCATATCTCATTATATTATGAGGTTTTTTTAATGTTTTTATGCCTTTTTACACTATGATGTTTTTTGATGTTTTTATGCCTTATTATACTATGATGTTTTTTGATGGTTTTATGCTTTATTACACATTGTCATTTTTTCAATTTTTTTGCCATAGTATACTATGTCGTTTTTTCATGTTTTTTGTTATAATATACTATGTCGTTTTTATTCACTTTTAAGGCCTTAATGTACCATGATGTCTTCATATCTCATTATATTATGAGGTTTTTTGATGTTTTTATGCCTTTTTACACTATGATGTTTTTTGATGTTTTTATGCCTTATTATACTATGATGTTTTTTGATGTTTGTATGCCTTTCTATACTATGCAGGTTTTTTTGCTTTTAGGGCCTTATTATACCATGAGGTCTTCGTACCTTGCCATATTATGACGTTTTCTGATGGTTTTATGCTATATCACACATTGTCATTTTTTCAATTTTTTTGCCATAGTATACTATGTCGTTTTTTCATGTTTTTTGTTATAATATACTATGTCGTTTTTATTCACTTTTAAGGCCTTAATGTACTATGATGTCTTCATATCTCATTATATTATGAGGTTTTTTTTATGTTTTTATGCCTTTTTACACTATGATGTTTTTTGATGTTTTTATGCCTTATTATACTATGATGTTTTTTGATGTTTGTATGCCTTTCTATACTATGCAGGTTTTTTTTGCTTTTAGGGCCTTATTATACCATGAGGTCTTCGTACCTTGCCATATTATGACGTTTTCTGATGGTTTTATGCTATATCACACATTGTCATTTTTTCAATTTTTTTGCCATAGTATACTATGTCGTTTTTTCATGTTTTTTGTTATAATATACTATGTCGTTTTATTCACTTTTAAGGCCTTAATGTACCATGATGTCTTCATATCTCATTATATTATGAGGTTTTTTTTATGTTTTTATGCCTTTTTACACTATGATGTTTTTTGATGTTTTTATGCCTTATTATACTATGATGTTTTTTGATGTTTGTATGCCTTTCTATACTATGCAGGTTTTTTTGCTTTTAGGGCCTTATTATACCATGAGGTCTTCGTACCTTGCCATATTATGACGTTTTCTGATGGTTTTATGCTATATCACACATTGTCATTTTTTCAATTTTTTTGCCATAGTATACTATGTCGTTTTTTCATGTTTTTTGTTATAATATACTATGTCGTTTTATTCACTTTTAAGGCCTTAATGTACCATGATGTCTTCATATCTCATTATATTATGATGTATTTTGATGTTTTTATGCCTTTTTACACTATGATGTTTTTTGATGTTTTTATGCCTTCCTATACTATGTGGGTTTTTTTTGCTTTTAGGGCCTTATTATACCATGACGTCTTCGTACCTTGCCATATTATGATGTTTTCTGATGGTTTTATGCTTTATCACACATTGTCATTTTTTCAATTTTTTTGCCATAGTATACTATGTCGTTTTTTCATGTTTTTTGTTATAATATACTATGTTGTTTTATTCACTTTTAAGGCCTTAATGTACTATGATGTCTTCATATCTCATTATATTATGAGGTTTTTTTAATGTTTTTATGCCTTTTTACACTATGATGTTTTTTGATGTTTTTATGCCTTATTATACTATGATGTTTTTTGATGTTTGTATGCCTTTCTATACTATGTGGGTTTTTTTTGCTTTTAGGGCCTTATTATACCATGAGGTCTTCGTACCTTGCCATATTATGACGTTTTCTGATGGTTTTATGCTATATCACACATTGTCATTTTTTCAATTTTTTTGCCATAGTATACTATGTCGTTTTTTCATGTTTTTTGTTATAATATACTATGTCGTTTTATTCACTTTTAAGGCCTTAATGTACCATGATGTCTTCATATCTCATTATATTATGATGTATTTTGATGTTTTTATGCCTTTTTACACTATGATGTTTTTTGATGTTTTTATGCCTTCCTATACTATGTGGGTTTTTTTTGCTTTTAGGGCCTTATTATACCATGACGTCTTCGTACCTTGCCATATTATGATGTTTTCTGATGGTTTTATGCTTTATCACACATTGTCATTTTTTCAATTTTTTTGCCATAGTATACTATGTCGTTTTTTCATGTTTTTTGTTATAATATACTATGTTGTTTTATTCACTTTTAAGGCCTTAATGTACTATGATGTCTTCATATCTCATTATATTATGAGGTTTTTTTAATGTTTTTATGCCTTTTTACACTATGATGTTTTTTGATGTTTTTATGCCTTATTATACTATGATGTTTTTTGATGTTTGTATGCCTTTCTATACTATGTGGGTTTTTTTGCTTTTAGGGCCTTATTATACCATGAGGTCTTCGTACCTTGCCATATTATGACGTTTTCTGATGGTTTTATGCTATATCACACATTGTCATTTTTTCAATTTTTTTGCCATAGTATACTATGTCGTTTTTTCATGTTTTTTGTTATAATATACTATGTTGTTTTATTCACTTTTAAGGCTTTAATGTACCGAGATGTCTTCATATCTCATTATATTATGATGTTTTTTGATGTTTTTATGCCTTTTTACACTATGATGTTTTTTGATGTTTGTATGCCTTTCTCTACTATGTGGGTTTTTTTGCTTTTAGGGCCTTATTATACATGACGTCTTCATACCTTGCTATACTATGACGTTTTCTGATGGTTTCATGCTTTATTATACTTTGTAATTTTTTCCATAGTTTGCCATAGTATACTATGTTGTTTTTTCATGTTTTTTGTTATAATATACTATGTCGTTTTATTCACTTTTAAGGCCTTAATGTACCATGATGCCTTCATATCTCATTATATTATGAGGTTTTTTGATGTTTTTATGCCTTTTTACACTATGATGTTTTTTGATGTTTTTATGCCTTCCTATACTATGTGGGTTTTTTTTGCTTTTAGGGCCTTATTATACCATGACGTCTTCGTACCTTGCCATATTATGATGTTTTCTGATGGTTTTATGCTTTATTACACATTGTCATTTTTTCAATTTTTTTGCCATAGTATACTATGTCATTTTTTCATATTTCTTGCGACACTATACTATGTTGTTTTATTCACTTTTGAGGCATTAATGTACTATGACGTCTTCATATCCAATTATATTATTAGGTTTTTTGATGTTTTAATGCCTTATTATACTATGATGTTTTTTTATGTTTTTATGCCTTTCTTTATTATGTGTTTTTTTTGCTTTTAGGGCCTTATTATACCATGACATCTTCATACCTTGCCATACTATGACGTTTTCTGATGGTTTTATGTTTTATTATATTTTGTAATTCTTTCCATAGTTTGCCATACTATACTATGTCGTGTTTTCATATTTCTTGCTACACTATACTATGTGGTTTTTTCACGTTTTTTGCCATACTATATTATCTCGTTTTTTTTCACTTTTGAGGCCTTAATGTACTATGACGTCTTCATATCTTATTATATTATGATGTTTGCATGCCTTTCTATTCTATGTTGTTTTTTTTGCTTTAAGGGCCTTATTATACCATGACGTCTTCATACCTTGCTATTTTATGACGTTTTCTGATGGTTTTATGCTTTATTATAATTTGTAATTTTTTCAAAATTTTTTGCCTTAGTATCGTATGATGTTTTTTCAAGTTTTTATGCCTTACTCTGCTATGACCTTTTATGCCTTACTACACTTTGACGCTTTTTCACATTTTTATGCCTTACTAGACTTTGACCTTTTTTGACACTTTTATGCCTTACTATGCTATGTAGTTTTATGCCTCACTATACTAAGACGTTTTATGCCTTATTATATACTATGACTTTTTCTTCACATTTTTATTCTTTACTATATTATGATTTTTTTTGATATTTTTGTATGCCTTACAATAGTTCAATCAGGAAAGACTCAGATATTAAAGAAGCCAAAACACTTTATTTCCATGTGCAAACAGCAAGAATGAGAAGTGAAGAGTCTTTGGTGGTTAGACCCTGTCGTGATGTCATCATATTGGAATGAGGGGGAAGATCCTGTGCATCATGGAGGAAATCCGCTAAAAGCCAAAACAGTCACAGTCTTCACAAAGACAGCAAGAAAAAGGTGGTAAGGATCACAGTGATGACAATTATGAACTGTTTTGGAAAATCAAGAGTTCACATCACAGTGGTTTTCATTCAAGTGAGCACATTATAGCGCAAGCATATGTAAGAAGGTATATGGTATAAACATACGTTACAAGATATAATAGCACCAGCATACATAACAGGATATACATTTTCAACTACAGTCCCAGTGATAAAGTCAGGATCTGGATGAAGCGGTATGGCTTCGGATGAGCTCCACCTAGGCGCTGGACATGAGGCCAGAAGTTCAAAGGGGAGGAGGAGGGTCACAGCAACCTGCCTGAAATGACAGCTGAAAGCAGTAGAGAGAATGGATTTAAAGTTTGACAGGAACGACATGATTGGCTGACTGAGGCTGTGGTGAAACACGATAAGTAGAACAATTACACCCACATCAGCTGATTACTTACTGTTCTATGACTTTTTAGACCTTACTTTACTAAGACCTTTTATGCTTTACTATACTATGAAGTTTTATGCTTTGCTATACTATGACATCTTTTGACATTTTTATGCCTTACTATACTAGAATGTTTTTTCAAGTTTTTATGTCTTACTATACTATGACATTTGTTATCATTTTTATGCCTTATTATGCTATGACCTTTTATGCCTTACTATACTAAAACGTTTTTTGACATTTTATGCCTTACTATACTATGAAGTTTTTTTCAAAATTTTATGCCTTACTATACTTTAACATTTTAAACATTTTTATACTATGATGTTGTTTCACATTGTCATGCCTTACTACACTATGACACTTACTTGCTACACTTATTATACTACATTGTTTTTTTTCACTTTTAAGGCCTTAATGTACCATGATGTCTTCATATCTCATTATATTATGATGTTTTTTGATGTTTTTATGCTTTCCTATACTATGATGGTTTTTTTTGCTTTTAGGGCCATATTATACCATGAAATCTTCATACCTTGCCATACTATGACGTTTTCTGATGGTTTTAATCTTATTATATTTTGTCATTCTTTCCATATTTTGCCATACTATACTATATCGTGTTTTCATATTTCTTGCTACACTATACAATGTCGTTTTTTTCACTTTTGAAGCCTTAATGTACCATGATGTCTTCATATCTCATTATATTATGATGTTTTTTGATGTTTGTATGCCTTTCTCTACTATGTGGGTTTTTTTGCTTTTAGGGCCTTATTATAGCATGACGTCTTCGTACCTTGTCATATTATGACGTTTTCTGATGGTTTTATGCTTTATCACACATTGTCATTTTTTCAATTTTTTTGCCATAGTATACTATGTCGTTTTTTCATGTTTTTTGTTATAATATACTATGTCGTTTTATTCACTTTTAAGGCTTTAATTTACCATGATGTCTTCATATCTCATTATATTATGAGGTTTTTTGATGTTTTTATGCCTTTTTACACTATGATATTTTTTGATGTTTTTATGCCTTCCTATACTATGTGGGTTTTTTTGCTTTTAGGGCCTTATTATTCCATGACGTCTTCGTACCTTGCCATATTATGATGTTTTCTAATGGTTTTATGCTTTATTATACATTGTCATTTTTTCAATTTTTTTGCCATAGTATACTATGTCGTTTTTTCATGTTTTTTGTTATGATATACTATCTCGTTTTATTCACTTTTAAGGCCTTAATGTACCATGATGTCTTCATATCTCATTATATTATGAGGTTTTTTGATGTTTTTATGCCTTTTTACACTATGATGTTTTTTGATGTTTTTATGCCTTCCTATACTATGTGGATTTTTTTGCTTTTAGGGCCTTATTATACCATGACGTCTTCGTACCTTGCCATATTATGATGTTTTCTGATGGTTTTATGCTTTATTACACATTGTCATTTTTTCAATTTTTTTGCCATACTATACTATGTCGTTTTTTCATATTTCTTGCTACACTATACTATGTTGTTTTATTCACTTTTGAGGCATTAATGTACTATTACGTCTTCATATCTAATTATATTATTAGGTTTTTTGATGTTTTTATGTCTTTTTACGCTATGATGTATTTTGATTTTTTCATGCCTTATTACACTATGATGTTTGTTGATGTTTGTATGCCTTTCTATACTATGTGGGTTTTTTTTGCTTTTAGGGCCTTATTATACCATGACATCTTCATACCTTGCCATATTATCATGTTTTCTGATGGTTTTATGCTTTATCACACATTGTCATTTTTTCAATTTTTTTGCCATAGTATACTATGTCGTTTTTTCATGTTTTTTGTTATAATATACTATGTCGTTTTTATTCACTTTTAAGGCTTTAATTTACCATGATTTCTTCCTATCTCATTATATTATGAGGTTTTTTGATGTTTTTATGCCTTTTTACACTATGATGTTTTTTGATGTTTTTATGCCTTCCTATACTATGTGGGTTTTTTTGCTTTTAGGGCCTTATTATACCATGACGTCTTCGTACCTTGCCATATTATGATGTTTTCTAATGGTTTTATGCTTTATTATACATTGTCATTTTTTCATTTTTTTGCCATAGTATACTATGTCGTTTTTTCATGTTTTTTGTCATGATATACTATCTCGTTTTATTCACTTTTAATGCCTTAATGTACCATGATGTCTTCATATCTCATTATATTATGAGGTTTTTTGATGTTTTAATGCCTTTTTACACTATGATGTTTTTTGATGTTTTTATGCCTTCCTATACTATGTGGATTTTTTTGCTTTTAGGGCCTTATTATACCATGACGTCTTCGTACCTTGCCATATTATGATGTTTTCTGATGGTTTTATGCTTTATTACACATTGTCATTTTTTCAATTTTTTTGCCATACTATACTATGTCGTTTTTTCATATTTCTTGCTACACTATACTATGTTGTTTTATTCACTTTTGAGGCATTAATGTACTATTACGTCTCCATATCTAATTATATTATTAGGTTTTTTGATGTTTTTATGTCTTTTTACGCTATGATGTATTTTGATTTTTTTATGCCTTATTACACTATGATGTTTGTTGATGTTTGTATGCCTTTCTATACTATGTGGGTTTTTTTTGCTTTTAGGGCCTTATTATACCATGACATCTTCATACCTTGCCATATTATCACGTTTTCTGATGGTTTTATGCTTTATCACACATTGTCATTTTTTCAATTTTTTTGCCATAGTATACTATGTCGTTTTTTCATGTTTTTTGTTATAATATACTATGTCGTTTTTATTCACTTTTAAGGCTTTAATTTACCATGATTTCTTCCTATCTCATTATATTATGAGGTTTTTTGATGTTTTTATGCCTTTTTACACTATGATGTTTTTTGATGTTTTTATGCCTTCCTATACTATGTGGGTTTTTTTGCTTTTAGGGCCTTATTATACCATGACGTCTTCGTACCTTGCCATATTATGATGTTTTCTAATGGTTTTATGCTTTATTATACATTGTCATTTTTTCAATTTTTTTGCCATAGTATACTATGTCGTTTTTTCATGTTTTTTGTTATGATATACTATCTCGTTTTATTCACTTTTAAGGCCTTAATGTACCATGATGTCTTCATATCTCATTATATTATGAGGTTTTTTGATGTTTTAATGCCTTTTTACACTATGATGTTTTTTGATGTTTTTATGCCTTCCTATACTATGTGGATTTTTTTGCTTTTAGGGCCTTATTATACCATGACGTCTTCGTACCTTGCCATATTATGATGTTTTCTGATGGTTTTATGCTTTATTACACATTGTCATTTTTTCAATTTTTTTGCCATACTATACTATGTCGTTTTTTCATATTTCTTGCTACACTATACTATGTTGTTTTATTCACTTTTGAGGCATTAATGTACTATGACGTCTTCATATCTAATTATATTATTAGGTTTTTTGATGTTTTTATGTCTTTTTACGCTATGATGTATTTTGATTTTTTTATGCCTTATTACACTATGATGTTTGTTGATGTTTGTATGCCTTTCTATACTATGTGGGTTTTTTTTGCTTTTAGGGCCTTATTATACCATGACATCTTCATACCTTGCCATATTATCACGTTTTCTGATGGTTTTATGCTTTATCACACATTGTCATTTTTTCAATTTTTTTGCCATAGTATACTATGTCGTTTTTTCATGTTTTTTGTTATAATATACTATGTCGTTTTATTCACTTTTAAGGCTTTAATTTACCATGATTTCTTCCTATCTCATTATATTATGAGGTTTTTTGATGTTTTTATGCCTTTTTACACTATGATGTTTTTTGATGTTTTTATGCCTTCCTATACTATGTGGGTTTTTTTGCTTTTAGGGCCTTATTATACCATGACGTCTTCGTACCTTGCCATATTATGACGTTTTGTGATGGTTTTATGCTATATCACACATTGTCATTTTTTCAATTTTTTTGCCATAGTATACTATGTCGTTTTTTCATGTTTTTTGTTATAATCTACTATGTCGTTTTATTCACTTTTAAGGCCTTAATGTACCATGATGTCTTCATATCTCATTATATTATGATGTTTTTTCATGTTTTTATGCCTTCCTATACTTTGTGGGTTTTTTTGCTTTTAGGGCCTTATTAAACCATGACGTCTTCGTAACTTGCCATATTATGATGTTTTCTGATGGTTTTATGCTTTATTACACATTGTCATTTTTTCAATTTTTTTGCCATAGTATACTATGTCGTTTTTTCATGTTTTTTGTTATAATATACTATGTCGTTTCATTCACTTTTAGGGCCTTAATGTACTATGATGTCTTCATATCTCATTATATTATGAGGTTTTTTGATGTTTTTATGCCTTTTTGCACTATGATGTTTTTTGATGTTTTTATGCCTTATTACACTATGATGTTTTTTGATGTTTGTATGCCTTTCTATACTATGTGGGGTTTTTTGCTTTTAGGGCCTTATTATACCATGACGTCTTCGTACCTTGCCATATTATGACGTTTTCTGATGGTTTTATGCTTTATTACACATTGTCATCTTTTCAATTTTTTTGCCATACTATACTATGTCGTTTTTTCATATTTCTTGCTACACTATACTATGTTGTTTTATTCACTTTTGAGGCATTAATGTACTATGACGTCTTCATATCTAATTATATTATTAGGTTTTTTGATGTTTTTATGTCTTTTTACGCTATGATGTATTTTGATTTTTTTATGCCTTATTACACTATGATGTTTGTTGATGTTTGTATGCCTTTCTATACTATGTGGGTTTTTTTTGCTTTTAGGGCCTTATTATACCATGACATCTTCATACCTTGCCATATTATCACGTTTTCTGATGGTTTTATGCTTTATCACACATTGTCATTTTTTCAATTTTTTTGCCATAGTATACTATGTCGTTTTTTCATGTTTTTTGTTATAATATATTATGTTGTTTTATTCACTTTTAAGACCTTAATGTACCATGATGTCTTCATATCTCATTATATTATGAGTTTTTTTGATGTTTTTATGCCTTTTTACACTATGATGTTTTTTGATGTTTTTATGCCTTATTATACTATGATGTTTTTTGATGTTTGTATGCCTTTCTATACTATGTGGGTTTTTTTGCTTTTAGGGCCTTATTATACCATGAGGTCTTCGTACCTTGCCATATTATGATGTTTTCTGATGGTTTTATGCTTTATTACACATTGTCATTTTTTCAATTTTTTTGCCATAGTATACTATGTCGTTTTTTCATGTTTTTTGTTATAATATACTATGTCGTTTTATTCACTTTTAAGGCCTTAATGTACCATGATGTCTTCATATCTCATTATATTATGATGTTTTTGATGTTTTTATGCCTTCCTATACTATGTGGGTTTTTTTGCTTTTAGGGCCTTATTATACCATGACGTCTTCGTAACTTGCCATATTATGATGTTTTCTGATGGTTTTATGCTTTATTACACATTGTCATTTTTTCAGTTTTTTTGCCATAGTATACTATGTCGTTTTTTCATGTTTTTTGTTATGATATACTATCTTGTTTTATTCACTTTTAAGGACTTAATGTACCATGATGTCTTCATATCTCATTATATTATGATGTTTTTTGATGTTTTTATGCCTTTTTACACTATGATGTTTTTCGATGTTTGTATGCCTTTCTCTACTATGTGGGTTTTTTTGCTTTTAGGGCCTTATTATAGCATGACGTCTTCGTACCTTGTCATATTATGACGTTTTCTGATGGTTTCATGCTTTATCACACATTGTCATTTTTTCAATTTTTTTATGTCGTTTTTTCATGTTTTTTCTTATAATATACTATGTCGTTTTATTCACTTTTAAGGCTTTAATTTACCATGAAGTCTTCATATCTCATTATATTATGAGGTTTTTTGATGTTTTTATGCGTTTTTACACTATGATGTTTTTTTATGTTTTTATGCTTTATCATACTATGATGTTTTTTGATGTTTGTATGCCTTTTTACACTATGATGTTTTTTGATGTTTTTATGCCTTTCTATACTCTGTGGGTTTTTTTGCTTTAAGGGCCCTATTATAGCACGACGTCTTCATACCTTGCTATACTATGACGTTTTCTGATGGTTTTATGCTTTATTATACTTTGTAATTTTTTCAATTTTTTGCCATAGTATACTATGTCGTTTTTTAACATTTTTATGCCTTACTATACTGTTATGTTTTATGCCTTAATAGACTTTGACGCTTTTTCAAATTTTTATGCCTTACTATACTATGGCATGTTTTGGAGGGGTGGTGTGGTTGTTGCGTCCCTACCAATGTTGTGACCAACCCTATCCTCTTCAAACTGCTGTAGTTTTCACAAAGAAAACACATATGTGTTTTTAAAAAGCCTCATTTGTGGCTAACATTTATTAGAGATTCTAACTATAAGTAAAACTAATGGGCAAGTTATGTATTTTGATAATTGTTTAATTGTCGTTAGAGCCATTTTTTCAATACATTCTTAAACGTGAGGATTGACTCTTTACTTGATTAGTCAGGAAAATAAATGTTAGATCAATCTATAATGAAAATAATAGTTTCAGCCCTATTGGTTATTATATTCACTGGATAATGTGTTTGGCCCAGCAGTCTCCTCACCTCTTCCTCTATCTTTGTAACATCACTAATCCTGCGTACTGCTGCCACTTTACATTCAGTGTCTTTCCTCCAGAAATAAAGGTGCTTTGCCACACGATATAAACTCTGTGTACAACACTAAAAAATATGGACCTCTATAACAGAAGTGTTGCCGCAGGTTCTGGCCAGATGGATGTATCACAGAGGAGGATTTCGGGACCGCTCCAGATGAGCTGACAGAGCAGCCAAGAAGACAAACATTTAAATTGCAAAGCAAAGAGTGTGCTGGAGCTGATTTGTAAATAAACACTAACAAAAAAAAAAGAAAAAAGAAAAAGAACGAAAACCTCAGCAGCAAATGAGCAGCAAACTGTCTGTTTATTTATACAATCAGATTAAAAAAAACACTACGACTGCTTTAAGATATCACAGTGACAGAGAAACAGAACCATAAATTAAACAGTACAAATTAGACTGTAATTATTTTTAACATGAAGGAAAGGGTCGTGTAAACATTAGTGCTGTGGATATGCTATCATAAGCTTTTTATTCATGCATTTGATACCTTGAACAGCATATGAATTAATATCAAGAATGCTGTAGTTTAATGCCTCAGAGGTTACTTAACATAACAGTTCTCTCCTCAGCAGTTAGCATTTCAACACTGACCTTGAAGCAAACAAAGGTGAAAAAAAAACTAGGAAAATACTGTACCATACGATATTTACACAACACATTGAGATAAACAACAGGGCAAGATCTAAAGGCATTTTAGCAAATTATTTTAAGGCAAGAAAACTACTTAAAACTCCAAATAGTCCCTGAACCAAGTGAACACTTTATTTTACAGTTTTGATATGAGACTTTAAAAAAACAGGAATGCGAATGTCTCTTTGAAATATGTTAAATTACAAGAAATTTTACTAATGCTGTGCTCACAAAGAAGTGGTTTAACACTGAACAATGCCCTCACAGACGAATGCAAAGTGTACAAAGTCAAGTGAAATTCGAAACAATGTGGGAATGATCAAGGTACACACATACAGACGATCGACACAACTAATGCTACAAAAAGGAAGTGTGCAAATCAATATCTGTAATAAAATAAGTCATTAGTGTTAATTTTGACTCGTTTGCCATTAAGTCACCACACAAACTAAGCATTTAGAGTATTCCAAACAGTTCTTAACTTAGAAAAAAAAAAAACAACTCTGACCAACTTGGGTTAGTGATGTGAGGTCCTGCATTGCAGTTAGTCTACATCCACTTCCACAGATTCCCTGAAGGACAGACCTAGTACATTACTAGCCCTCAAAGGCTTTTGAGGCCACTGAAATACTTTCTTTCCCTCTCAATCCATCAATGTGCATTTATACTGTTTCTGCTCAACAACGTTTACAAAGAGCTCCATAAATTTCAGAGTGCATACTATAATAGACCCCTCACTAAAGAGGCCCTTTAATTGTCGGGACACACTTCATTATAGCTGGAGACATCCATTTTCAAAGAGCCTAACAGGAAAATTTGAAATACATCAGTAGTACAGTCATTTGGCGACAAGCGCTATAGCTTCTCAATTTCCTGTTTTGGATTATAGTGTTCAGAAGCAGTGTGAGGCAAACCGAATCACTGCAGAGCTCTCCTGACTGCCAGCTGTACAAAGCTGATTGAATTATGACGCCGAGCCCACCATTTTAAACTAAGTTGTAGACTTCCAGGTTCTCATGCAAGATGTGGTCCTTCACCGCACGGAAGACAAATCGAATGTTGTCTGTGTCTGTGGCACAGGTGAAGTGGGAGTAGATGATTTTTTTTTCGTTTGGATTAAGACTCACAAACATGTCTAAGATGAATTCTTTTCCTGCTTTGACATCCCGCTGGGGACCTGGTAGAAAGAGACAGAGGGCAAAAACAGCACATGAAAGTCACCAGAGCATTTCAGCAGTTACATAAAAGCTCAAGAATAAAAGAACTGTAATATATAATGGTTGCAAAGCACTTAAGGGATACTATGTAACTCTTAAAAATAGACATAACATAATCTTCCTCTTATAAATGAAAAGTTGAATTCATAAGCAATAAAACTCACCCTTCATCAATTTAAGACATGCTGCTACAGTTTCAAAGCCAATTCATGGCTTTGGCATAAAAAACAAACAAACAAAAAAAACAGGACATTGTTTTATGTACTGTATGGATGTATGTACTGTGTTACTTGGTCCTGTTCTTGTTAAGCAGTCGCACACACTTTTTTTTTTTGTGATTCTTTGTTGTTGTGTAGCCAAATACATCAAATACACCCCTCTTCCTGCTTTCAGGAGTTTGGCATCTTGTTTTCTGGTGAATGATTCTCCATTCGCAGGCCCTTGTTGATTCGAGTGTGCATGTAGTCGTGCCAACATGAGCCACTGTAAACTACTGGGCATACTAGATCAAGAGAGGCTGTAGCAGCAAAACCATGTGGTGTGTTGAATGAAGCAAACAACAGAAACATCATCATGCTCAGCTGCATTTTTTTTTTTTAATCATTTTTGCCCAGAATGAACTAGTTCCTCTTACCATCATATTCAGGGAAGTAGTCGACCAAATGTGAATACATGATTTTCTCCTCAAGTAAATCGATCTTGTTGAGGAACAAGATGACTGAGGAGTCTTTGAACCACTTGTAGGTGATGATCGTCCGGAATAAGGCCATGCTTTCCTCCATTCGATTCTATGGAAAAATCACAAGACACAGACATCTCAGCGGGAGCAGAAATATGAAATCAGACGTAGTGTTTGAAAGCAGTACTTCAGCAGTGATTGCCTGTGTGAGCAAATTCAATTGGCTGTAATCTCATCAAGCGAACAAGCCTTGCTGAGAGCTGCACTTTTGCTGAACAGAGCGACTAAAGAGCTCCCCCTGCAGGTGAACTGCATGCACTGCCAGAAAGGAGGGTTATGATGAGGTTTGTCATTGTTACCAGAAAGAGAGAGAGAGAGTGAGCAAGAGAGAGAGAGAGAAAGAAATAGAAATACAGACAGAGAGAGAGAGGGAGAAACTAGACTAGTGTTGGACTCTGTGGAGATCTGGGTCATCTCCACCTCAAAGGTTTGGCTTTAAACAAAAGAAACATTGTCCCTTTGTATTTCTCCCAGTGATTTATTTTTGCTTATCCCAAAGTGAGCCCATTTCTTTCCCATGTACAGACTAACGACACATATAGCAAGAGCTTATCTTGTGCGTGTAGCAGAATATTTTGTAGGTAGCAGCCCTCATTTTACCTCATTGGCAGACTCAACAAGGACCTGATCATACTCGCTGAGCGCCACCAGGAACATGATAGAGGTGACGTTCTCGAAACAGTGAATCCACTTCCTCCTCTCTGATCGCTGGCCACCCACATCCACCATCCTACAGCCACAGGATTATGCCATCATTAAAAAGAAAAAATCATATTACCCACTCACAGACAGTTTTATTCTACAAATTGTGAGGCTGAGCTAATTTAATAATAAGGATAATATAACAGGAAACGTTTGAGAGTTGATTATAAGTAATTTAGACATGATGACTAAACAGGACAGTGTAATAAGTTCAAAAGGTTGTATCTGCTAAGTTAACTGTACTGCAGCATTTGAAGAAAAAGTAAAGACAACATTTAGGCTCAATCTCAATATTACAATAACTTCAAATAAAATTTAAATGATATCTGTCTTAATATCACTATATCACCACATTGCCCTAAAATTCATGTGTGCTAAGTGTTGAGGGGCTTTAATGCTTTTATTACATCCCCATGACAACCAGAACCGTCAGCATTTGTCTTTATGGCGTGAGGATTAAATTCAGGGAACAGAAACTTTCACTTCCCCAAAATATCTGCTAGTTTCAGAAGGACACATTTCACTTCCAAAACCAGCTTAATTTGACGTCGCTGATGAGTGATATGAAACTACTTTATAAATGGGCAGAATAAGACCTTGGACTGTAGACAGTTAATAGTTAAATGAGGTCCAGCTGTGCTCAAACAAGACTAAGACTAACAAGACATAATGGCTTCCAACTTGTGACTGGTTCCACAACAATGCAGTTTAGTCTTGTCAGAGGACACAGGAAGAAAAGAAGAGAGTCTACAGCCAAGCTAGCTGCTGTGTGTTGCTGTACCTGGGCAGAGTGGTGCTTTAAGTGAAATGCTAACATCTACATGCTAACATGGTCACAATGACAATGCTAACATGCTGATTTTTATGTTTTGGGGGTTTTTTGCAGGTCATTAAACCAAAAGGAGCATGCATGACTGTTGGCTGTTGACATATTTCAGTCTGGACCAAAGTGGTAGACCGACGTTGCCATCCATAGAACCATACTGCTATAAACACATGTGGGTGTTATTGTAAACTATGCTGTTAAAACTCTCATTTTAGGTTGGGCAATGTGACAGTGCATAGGGGAGAGACTTAACTATATTAGATATACCAACATATACAGTATATCCTCTTATTATCTCTGGGGGTATTAGGTAATTGTGGGCAATGTTGCTCAATCACTGAGAAGGACAGTTTGAGTTATTGTACTTATTTGTGTAGTTCACTGGATTGGCTAAGATCAGACACTCCCATCTGGTAATTTCATTTATAAACAATTAGTGAAGTGAACTTCCAGAAAATATATCATGAGAGAAACTAAACTGATCCAATTGTGATACTAAACTACACAAAACAGCACCATTGTCAACTGTATATTTGCCTGTCCTACTCCCAAGTACTTTTTCACTCTTTATGCCTCGCCTGCAATAAAACCACTACAACATAAAATATAAGAAAATAAACAACAGCATGAACACTCACCTGAACACCACATTCTCCAGGTCAAAGGGGTATTCTATAATACCTGTTGTGGGCACCCTGACCCTCAAGACATCCTGCTGGGTTGGCAGATAAGCAGTATCTGCGATTCGATCCAAGTCATTCAGATAGCTGGTAACACAGGATGACAATGCACAGTGGAGTAAATGAAAACAAAACCAGTCAGATAGATATGAAAGCAGCACAGGACACATTTATAGTAAAATATTGAAGTCATAGATGTTTCTGTTTCAGCCACTTCACTTTAATCAGTTATTTAGTCCTTTTAAGCCTTTTGTCAACAACCTTAAATGGAATAACCACTGAACTCAACCCTTCTGGAGTGTATTAAACAGACAATTGGCAGATGATACAGTGGAAACTATTTGGCAAAGGAGGAGTTATTCGTCTCTGTTTACACTCACTATTTGGTTGAGTCTGAGAGCTGGTATTCCCTCTTCCGATTGTAACATTCCTGAATCCCTGGATCACTCCACAGGCTCTTGATGGCATCCGCATATGGGTTTGTTAATGTTGTTACTTTCTCCACATCAACCCCACTCACAATACCGGCGTTGGCCTGAACAACAACAACCAAATGACACACTGAAATGAATAATTAAATAACTACAGAGTGCTTTACAGGAACATGATCTAATGTTTGTGATCTTGTGCATTGTTTTTGTAGCATTATGAAACCTGTACGCTCACACATACGCTTACAGTGTGCAAAAATCACTTACATCCACAGCCACATCTTTTCAATTTGACAAGTCATAAGTGGTAAAGCTTAAAACAGAATAGAGAACCTGATTGGTACTACTAATCTTAGAAATGATCAAGCGGAGTCCAATACCTGATTTAAACACTGTGTGATTAGAAAGTAGGAAAGTCTGCCTCCGTAATAAGTAAGCTAATGTGGCAATTTGATATTTAGGAGACTGACCAACAGCCTGAAGTTAGGTTGTCTACACGTGATCAGTAGAATTGTCCGGCTTGAGCCATTGTTGTGCCTATGATGAGAGATAATTTTTAGACTAAAGCTGCAATGATTTAATGATTAATCAATTAGTCCATCGACAGGTAATTATTGAAGTCCTTTTCTGTGGCTTTAGACAGTTAGTCAGACAAACAAGTTATCACCTTGGGTTGTAGGAAATCATGATGGTTTTTGATCTTTTATTTTTTTATTTATTTTTATTGTTTTCTGGCTTTTTGTGCCTTTATTGATAGTGCAGTAGAGAGAGACAGGAAATGGGGAGGCAGAGAGAGTGGGAATGACATGCAGCTAAGGGCTGTCCGATGTGGGACTCGAACCGGGGCCGACTGCAGCGAGGACTGTAGCCTCTACACATGGGGCGGATGCTCATCCAACTGAGCTACTCGACGCCCCTTTGATCTTTTATTGACCAAATGATAAATCGACAGATCCATCGACTATGATAATTATCAGTTGCAGCCCTAATGAAAACTCTTGCTGGCTACTCAACGTAAAATAATTACACCACGAAATGATGTGGGACCCCTCACTCTGTTACAAAAACCATGGTCAGAGTATCTCAAACCAAGAGATTTTACTCAAGCTGCCTTTGTGTCCTGCAGTAATTACCGACTGTAACCTCCACAGTAAGCTGACAGCGGATGTAGCAACAAGAGCACTGCTGTTCACCCTCAGTGTATATAGTCTTTTTCCCTTTCATATGCATTCACTGACACAAAGACTTAAAGCACAAAGGCTTCTATGTGTCCCGGGTCATCCTGGATTTTGGTTTGTGGATTGATGTCCTATGTCTTCTCAGAACTCTTAATCTCTATCACACCCTTACTGCCCTAATTTGTGTCTGATTAATAATAAATATTTCCCTGACTGCATATCCCTTGGGGTCCCACAGTGCAGCAGTTCATCCAGAAAACACTCAAGTCTGTTTGCTCTCATCTGCTGCTGCTTGGGACACTGGGATAATCACATGGGAGGAGTATCATTGCCTCCAATAAACAGCCTTATTGTACACAGAGCTACGACATACTGAAACTGTAATTTTGTTGATGGGCAGCTGTGTTTGATGATCTGATGGTTTCTTCCATTGCTACAGAGATAAAGGGGATATTATGACCATGATACGAATGTCTAGGAGCTTCCTTACTAAGGTAAATTCCAGTGTTATGTAATACATCTGTACACACTGTAAATGGGCTTAACCAGTTTATAACATCACTGTTAACTCCAAAGTAACCAATAACATCTGACGAGCTGTTTGCTGAGTCACATCTCTACACATATTGTAGGAATAGTAAGTAATTTTCCTGTTATGTCTGGCTGACTAAAATTTCTAACAGAGATTGTATGTGTTCAAAATGCCACGGGAGTTTATTTTTAGTTACTTTTTTATATTTCTGGGGAAAGCCATATTCTCTGAAGCCTTTGCCTTCTTTTTTCTTGCACATTTTAAGACTGATTTCATGGCTCCCGCTTCACTGCTTTCATGTTCCCACTCTTTGGAGAAACGATGGGAGAAATTTGAAGGAAACTGCTGTGCCAGCATCTGTTGTTCTTTCTCTTTTTTTTTCTTACCCCTTTTCTCTCCAATCTGTTCACTCCGAAAAATCAATCCGAAAAATTAACAATTCACTAAAAGCTCACTCTTACATCCAACCGACTGACTGTTTGCTGAGCCCCACCTCCATCAGTTATTGTTGTCACACCTGTCTGTTTTTTCTTCATCATTTTCAAAACAATGGGACCTTGTGTTCAGACAGAGGTAGGAAAAAGCAGGTCGATCAGCTGTCGCTAACCGCCTAATTAAGCTTATTTAACTCCACGTGTGGGCTGAAAACATCGTCTCCACCGATTTTTGTTTCCAGCTGATTTCTTTTTGATATGAGAACAGTGTAAAAAGGCTCCTAATATGAAACTGATGGCCAAACACTCAATATTATGCTTAAAGTCTGAGGCTATAGCTAATAGGTCCTAGGCAAAGATTTAGTATCCTCATCATCCACATAGAAGAGATGTAAATAAAGAAACAGTATTTTTCTTGTATTAGTGCAGAGCCATACAATTATTATAGGGAAAATATCCAGCTGTTCTTTTGTTTAGTATTATCATTTGGCTGCTGAGCTTTCATTCTTGAACAAGCAAGACATTGGTCATGTTTATGGTTTATTATTTGTATTTTCAAACATGTGGCACTTGTGACATTATAAAAGAGACAGCTTTTAGGATGAGCGCGCTGTTGCTGTTCAGGAGAGGGGTTTAGTGAATGGTCACCCTCTGGCCCACAAACGCTCTGCACTAATATCTGCATGCTCAGTGACATGCTGTTATTTTCTGAGGTTCCACACAACTTCATCCTCACTGGTGACAAGACGGAAAAAAAAAGTAACCCACATCCTGACTCAGACTTGGCTAATGCAGCACTCTTCTCATCTGGGTCTCATCCTTACTTAGAACTATTACTAATGTAGCATATTTGTGTGATTAATAAGCTCCTGCTGTTGGTATGACAGGGACAGACTCCTGTATGATTAACAGGGAATTCTCTGTCTCCTTCCCCTTTTGTTTCTTTTTGGCTCAGGAGTACCTGTCTGTACATGCCTGCAGTGTAACATCATGTGTACTTTCCAAAACGACAGCCTGCTCTGTAAGTAGGCAAAACTTTCTGGCAGCTGGATTGCGAATCTAAACACTGTTGCAAATTACCAGAAGTACTTTACCCTGAACACACAGTAATACACACTGCAGGCTCTGTCGATGCCGGAGCTAAAACCTTGCACACGCTTCTGTGGGAGTGTGTGTGGTAAAAACCTCTTCCTCAATCTGTCTGTGTAAAGCATAAAAACAAAAGGAGAAAGAAACAATAGTCTGGTCTACCTTATTGTGTTCATACTTGTAGGGGATCTGTAATGTGTTCATGGCCTGGATCATGGCCTGCATGGCGGTGAAAATGTTCTGGTAGACCAGCCTGGTGAAGCCTCTCTTGTCCTCCTCAGAGTATCCGCGGCCATGGATGATCCTCATCTGCTTAATGAAAGTGCTCTTCCCACTTTCACCAGTTCCTGGCCATCAACAGATACATAACATGCATAACAACATGCATAACAACACACATGCATACACTTAAACAATAAGGCTGGCATTATGCTATTTTTTTAATTATCAATAAAACCCATCTGTCAAAACGTCCCTACACTGTCTGTGCCTCTCAGCCCCAGGCTCATTGGTTCCTACTGAGGACATACATTTTTACAAACAGCTCACAAATGTATAGCTTCCTTTTCAAAAGAGAAGTTACTCAATCATCAGTAGTTGTATAGTTGTTGGGGACTATTTTCGCCATGGATTCATTTGAATTTGGTGTGTCAGCATTTAGGGCAGAAGCCCTACCTACCTACCGACCTAGTGTTTCTGTGGATGGCAATGTCAGTCTGTCAGTCCACCACTTTGGTCCAGACTGAAATACCACTACAACTATTGGGAGAAAGTTTGTACAGACGGTCATGTTCCCTTTTGGGATGAATTTTAATCACTTTGGTGATCCATTGACTTTTCATCAGGTAAAACTGTCACTTTGACCAATACTTTGCTTCATGACCAAAAACCTGCAAAACGAATGACATTCACATCTACCTCAGTTGTACTTAGTGTTTAGTGCAAACTGACAAGTACAACATATTGTAGCTGCTAAACATCAGCATCACCACTGCAAGCATGTTAGCATGCTGATGTTAGCATGTAGCTCTAAACACAATATATAGCCACTGGCATGGCTGTAGACTCTTAGTCTTGTTGGACAACAGTAGAGGTCTCTGTCTCACATGAATAAGCTATATAAAGCTTTCACTACACAGACAATACTTGTCATCAGGATCAATTTATTTTTAGTTTTAATTTCTTCATGGAATTTGTTCACAATATAAAATATAGCATGTCACCAGCCTTATCCCTTAACTCTGTGTGTTGTCAGACAAACAAAAGCAGAGGCAACAGGTTTTGATTATATGGTGTTTGAAGCACTTCCATGTCTCACTCTTATGCAATCTTGAACTTAAATTAATTACCATTGTCTGGGTTGTATCTTGTTTTG
Source organism: Seriola aureovittata (assembly GCF_021018895.1). Lineage (NCBI taxonomy): Eukaryota > Metazoa > Chordata > Actinopteri > Carangiformes > Carangidae > Seriola > Seriola aureovittata. Next base: position 17,618,143 of record NC_079381.1, on the reverse strand, counting down.
AGGCCTTATGGGTCTTGTGTTTATTCTCAGTCAGTTTTTACGAACAGTTTTTTGTCGTCTCACAACTGACTGTGTGTATGTCTGAAAACAAGAAGAAGTTGCAGCATTTCCCCCTGCAGATGACAACGCTACAAAGCTTTCCAGCCAGTTAAAATGAAACAATGACATTTCAGCATGGACTAGTTGATAGTAGCCTGCACTACTCTAATCTCAGCCTCACTAAAATATATATTATATTAAATGCTAGGTAGGATCATTCAGCATGATACAAAAAATGCACAAATGTATTAGTGTAAGATTTCTTTAAAATACGCAGTCATTGTTTTGTCAGTGCTGTAGCTACACATCTGACTTTTGAACCTGAAAGGTTGGTTACACATTCATCAGGGAGTCAGTCATTTTTGAAAGCAGGATAACCACAAACAGCGTGACTGCCTCACACCTTAGACTTACTCACAGCATTGCTGATGCATCATTTGTCAAGTAACATAAATGTAACATGTGTCCTCCCAAGATGACGCAGCAATCATTTATTCATCTGCCAGATGGGACTAATGTGTGTCTTCTCTGTTTGTTATAATCAGTGGTGCAAGCACATTTACTGTAGCTGAGTACAGTTTTGAGCAGCAGTTTGATTATTAGC